>NC_143207.1:19535000-19630000 GCF_051530095.1 Phoenix dactylifera
TCTGAGATGCTTGGTCATTTGGTTGGGCATGAACTTTCTACTTCAAATGTATTTGTAGGCAGGATGTTGTTGAATGGAGTAGTTGTTAAAGTTCAGAGAGGTGGTAGACCTGCTTTCGAGTACCGCCTTCATCTCAGTTTTGATCAAGATTTTTCCAAGTATATTTTTATAAAAAGTAAAAAATATAGAGGGAGGGATGGTGGAGGATGGATTGATCATTATTCTTTTCTATTCATATGAAACTATACCATACAATGACCTATTCCAATTTCTTTCATTATTTCCGCAGCTAGCTATTGTGGCTTCCACCACATTTTTGAGCAAATACATGACTATGTTTTAATACCGTGGAGTTTGATGGTTCTACAAGTAAATAATAAATGAAATGCAGGCATCGATATGAAAAATCGTCGAAGGAAAGCATCTGAATTTTCCAAATATTACCTAATTATGATCCTTACACTTTATCCATTTGACATTTTAAGGACAAATATAAGCTGTAAATGTACGCTACGCTTGTGTCTTGTATGTATCATCCCACTGCATTCTTGGTATGGAAGTATCAATCAAATCTTTATTTCTTGCACTTATTAATTTTTTTATGCTTGCCTGCATGTGTTTAGAGAGAGATTACATCTTGTTTCAGTTCGGGAGGAGAAAAAAAAAGTTCTTGAGCTAATAGAAGGATTCTTGATCCCACAATTAATTTAGATTGTTTATTCCAATTGCAGGTTCTTTATCCCTAATTATAGATTGTTTGAGCTTTGTCTCCTCTCCAATGCTTATCTCATCATTTTCTCTGTTAAAGTTCCGATTTTATTACATTGTTTATGTTTCTCTTGCTCAAGCTTGACGAGGCCAGAATTTGAAAGCGCGCGTGTCAGCGCCGTTATCGGTTGGCAGTTTTGTTTGCGCAATGCCAAGAAGTCCACTAGTTGAATTGGGCTTTCTTTGAATGTGGCTAGCGTTTTCTCCCAGAGAGAGAGAGAGAGAGAGAGAGAGAAAGAGAGAGAGAGACTGCAGCAAGTGTTCTAGGATTTGGCCATGTCAAACATTTCATACAAATGTTAGTATTTTTTTTATCTTTGGAATTGCGTCAAGAAAATATTTTTTCATGACATTATTTGGAATCAATAACATGGAATCTACCCATGAATTGTTTGTTTGTCACCTGCGATCAGAAATGGACACTTGCAGGAAAATTATGGCCATCCATAGAACTCATGAAACTGAAAGGAATGACCGAAGACTTATAGTGGATGGCTGTTTTCATGTGATATGCAGAAGAAAGGATTATTTGGAAATTATCACCTTTCTCTTAGTGTGTCCATAATAGGGCGACAGTTTCGTAGGATTGTTTCTGAAATCCAGATTGGTAATTCTATTGTGACATCTTACATGTATCAATGTATGTTGATACAAGTAAAGCTGAATGCCTTAAGCTTGACTTATAAGTTGGTTATCGGTTGCAGGTAGTGGATTGTGGTGGTGTTCACAAGCTATGAGACTGCAATATTTTGGGAGGCGCAGAATGATCATATTGAGATACATATTTTAGTTTTGACTGCACTATTATAGTTTCTGAAAATTACTCATGTTTTATCTTCAAATAACCATCTTGTTTTCTGTAGTTCTAACACGCAACAAGGGATGCTTGAAGTGTTTTCTTTTGTTTTTCAATCTTTAGAAGTTTTCATGATGCTATATAATTTTGATACAGTATTCAACTTTCTGAAATATATTCCACCGTGCACATCCGCCGTATAGTTTTGTAAATTTAGTTCATCAAGAGGAGTTTCTCTACTATCTTTCGATGTCCTATTTCTCCGCATCTCTATACATCTCTTCTCACTTTTTCTTCACTTTTTCGTCCTCTTTTTTCTTCTTTCTTGTAGTAACTTCTTTTTTCTGGTGCTTTTAGACTGAATTATGAATGCCCATCATATGTGATGGTTGTGTCCTATATGTTTGTGCACATCCATGAAAAAGTCACTATAGTTGTTGATTTTTTTGATCTCAACAAAATTATTTTCTGCTGCAGAGTTTCATATCCTGAAGCTGGCACTTTGTCAGGCTTATAGTAGATTTTTCAATCTCACAGTTTGATTTGCTTCAGGCCATATGGAAATTCATGGATGAGAAGCTTTGTCAGATATGAAAGTGGTGCTGAAGCCCTGGTTGGTCTGTCTACATAGAATTTAGAACTGAATTGTGCATGTGGTCGGTCTTCAAGGTAAGATATTAATGTTTTCTACCGATTCCCTAATAGGATCCGAAAATGGAAATCTTGTGAATTTCAAGTTTTGTGGTACAATTTGATCCACCCATCTTATTATTCTGCAGTTAGTTTCTGGAATGTGGTGCCACTAAAAAATTATTATTAAAATTCTTTCTGCATTTTTTCACCAAAATAGTTCTTCTTCCTCTCTAGGAATTTGTTAAAAGTCGATATATTTGTTGCATCAGAACCCCATGCTAGCATTACTCCTAATTGTAAAATGGAAGATAATGTGATGGAGTTATAATCTGCATCTTTAAGCTATTATAGACAATTTTCTTCCATAGAAGACATGTTTGAAAGCATTTCCTATCTTACAAAATTTTATTCACAGGTCCAAAGTGACTTGCCCTTTTTTGTAATCCAAGAACATCTGGCAGAGGTGGGTAGTTCTATATACACCCCCCCTATTGCTCAGGACACCCCCCAAAAACCAAAAAAAAAAAACCCAAACTAACCTTTAGTGTAATTACCATATTGCCCTTGAAATTTTCTCATACACCCCCCTTCCTCCTCCTCCGTTTCGTTTTGAAAAGAAAAAAAAAAACACCCCTCAAACCCCCCTTAAACCCCTCCTCCCCCGTTCCCCCTTCTCCTCTCGTCGCCGGCATTCTCCCGATCTCCGACCACCTCGCCGGCTTCTCCCGGAACCACCTCGCCGGCTTCTCCCGAAATTTTTTTTTTTCACGGTTCGTGCTCCGTTCGGCACTGGATCGCCGAACAAAAGGCTTCTGTTCGGCTGAACAGTGCCGAACAGAAGCCTTCTGTTCGGCAACCCTCAACCGAACAGATCTGTTCGGCTGCACAGTGCCGAACAGAAGGCTTCTGTCCGGCACTGTTCAGCCGAACAGAAGCCTTTTGTTCGGCGATCCAGTGCCGAACGGAGCACGAACCGTGAAAAAAAAAAAATTTCGGGAGAAGCCAGCGAGGTGGTTCCGGGAGAAGCCGGCGAGGTGGTCGGAGATCGGGAGAATGCCGGCGACGAGAGGGAGAAGGGGGAACGGGGGGTTTTGGGCGTTGGCGAGGTGTTTTGGAGGGGAAGAGCGAGGTGGGGGGGGGGGTTTGGGGGGGTGTAGAGAGCAATTTAGGTGAGGGGGTGGGGAGGGTGGGGGGTAATTTAGGAATTTTTAATTTTTTAGGGGTGTCCTTAGCAAATGGGGGGGGGGGGGGGGTGTAGAGAGTATTTAATTTTTTTTTAATTTTTGGGGGGGTGTCCTGAGCAATAGGGGGGGTGTATATAGAACCACCCGGCAGAGGTCCAAGGAGGCTGTGGAGATGCTTGAGGGCTAAAGTTAGGGAAGTCCAAAGCTTCACATTTGCAGGACTTTAGTCTTGATATTCTGAATATCTTAAAGATTTAGAGCAGCTAAAGAGGAAGCACCTCCGGATCTACGCAAACATGGGTAAGATTTGTAAGCGAAGCAACATGTTATTTTGGAGACTGGAGTTGCCCTAGTTCTGAAGCCTCCCTAAGACCAGCCACCATGATTATGTTGCCTTTCCATATTGTAATTCTTATTGGTTCTTTTTCTTATCAGCAGCTGCCGAGCCTGCAGGAAAGCCTATAATTATTATATAGGAGTCTTCAAACTGTAAACAACTCTTGTCTTGAAAGAGAAAGGGAACGGCGCTTTGTTTGCTTGCAATGATGGCACTTGTTTTATGCTGAAAACTGATGAATCCATTCTTGTTTCTTTTGATGTCTCATTTGAATTTTGATCAGAAGCAGGCCTAAACCAACTTTTTAGTCGCTAAAGAGATCCCAAAGGTGAGACAGGAAGGCGACGCTGCTTTCCCAAAATTAGCTATAAGGGAAGGATAGAAACTCAGGTGAGTTATCTCAAACTGACAGAATATAGAAGGGAGCAGCATTGTAGCTGCCATTAAGTTTATTCACTCTTAACAAAAATCGCATATCAAATGCTAAAACGTAGAAGTAATGAAGAAAAGTATCGCAGAGGCGCATGATTTCTATTCTATCCATATAGCTTTGCACTACTTCCTCATACCTTTTCTTTTCCTCTTTTTCTTTTTTTTCTTACAGAGTATCACTGTAATACTCCTAGTTGATCGCATTTATCGGACTGGAAGAATCGATGGATTACTGGAAAGGCAGCAGGAAAATACATGAAGTTGCAGGTTTAGGCCCATGGAAGAAGAAATGGTTGGTCAAAATGCGCTGCTGTTATGCCATCCAGCCTTGTGGGGGCAAATTTGATGGGTGGTTGGAGGTAACGACCAACCATGCTAACTGCAGAAGTGAAAAAACCTCATTAAAGCTTCCACCATGAGTACAACAAGTGGGAGTAAAACGTCGTCATGATTGGTAGGTGAGAAAGGTTGGGTAATATAGAGGAGCAGCAGAGGCTATTGGTGATGTATAAAGGCCAACAGTGGTGAAAAAAGGCCCTGTGCTGCATGTGGGGAAGAAGTGCAATGCAAGATACATCCTCTGCTCTGTATCAGCCTATTCTTTCTGCCTCTCTGTTGCCTGACTGTCACCATTATTACCAGCACTAACATTGAACTGGTATAAAATGTTTCATGTTGGGAGTTTCTACTAGATCATTCTCTCATCAAAAGAAAAAGAAAAAAAAAACTTGATAGGAAATTTGGTGTTTGCAATGGGGGTCTCCTCAGGGAGGACCCCTTGGCATGGCTTCCTGTTTGTTGCTTCCTCTCAGTTCTTCACCATAGCACTCTGCTTAGCCACCGATTCGCCGCACTCTAAAGGACATGCACCATCACTCGCTAGCAATAACGCGACCAGCAGCAGCAGCATTGAGATTCAAGCACAACTGCACCATGCAGTATCTGATAAGGTTGCTGCTACGCATGCGAGGATTCACAAGGATAAGCACCCAGGTGGTGGTGGCGGAGGAGGAGGAGGAGGTGGAGGAGGAGGAGGAGGTGGTGGTGGTGGAGGTGGTTGGGGTTATGGCTGGGGATGGGGTAGCATGGGTGGCGGTGGAGGTGGAGGTGGAGGTGGCGGTGGAGAAGTCGGTGGTGGGTGTTGGTGGAGATGTGAAGAAGGTGGGGAAGAAGGGAGTGGGGGGAGACATCACAAGCATGGAGGTCGAGGAGGAAGTGGACGTAGGCCAAGTTACAGCTCGAGCTTGTACCGGGTAGGGGAGTATGCAAGGTGTTCCGGCAGAGGGCGGTGCGGCGGGATGAAGCTGCTCTGCCCCATGCACTGCGATGGTCCATGCTTCTATGACTGCGAGAGCAATTGCAGGGCTCACTGCAGATTCAAATGAAGAAAGAAGAGCATGCCAAGCTTTGTGCTTAATTTAAATAATTAGTGTGTGTGCATGCGGCGTTCCTTCGTGTCCTTCCACTCGTTAGTTCATCAGCTCACTTGATTGGCTTTGGGTTTGAGGTTTTTTTAGTGCTCACCAATTATTTTGAGGGTTGACACCATTGATTGGTTTGAGGTTTTTTTAGTGCTCGCTAATTATTTTGAGGGTTGAGACCATTGTTTGGTTTGATGTTTTTTTGGTGTGTGCTTGTTCTGGGGGCAAATATGACATGCTCATCATGTCTTTAGCTGATGTCAGTGGCGATGGGGTCCTGTGAGATTCGAGGGAAAACTGCAACCTTACACGAGCTGGATTTCTATAAACCCTTCTTCTTCTTCTTTTCGTAAATGCGGCATATTATATAGCTCTAACTTGATTTCTATAAACCCTTGGGGCTATGCAATGATCCAGCAAAAATGTAGCAAGAAATTGTCCATCCATCTTTTATGCATGAAACCATGGAATGACATGCATGTACAAGCTTTTATCTCGCATATAGGCCAGGCCTTGGAATGACATGGCAATGTCGTTTCAAAGTCGAAGAAACCACAGATTTGGATGCATGGCAATAACCCATTAAGTTTTTCCTTTTCTTTTATTAATACAGGAATAATGGTTCTCACACTTTTACCAGAACAAGGACTTCCCAGGATTAAGTTTCTTACTTACGTTGCCTAAAATTATACTACATACCACAACAAGGGATTCCAAGATGAGTTACCTCACCCTAATAATCATAGGATTTATGCTTCCACATGTCCTCTGTTGATCTAATATGCATGTATTGCTTTCAAACTCTTAAGTGCGCACAAATATATCTCAACCACAAGAAATCACAGCATGATCGATTACAGCACCCGAGAAGATTTTGATACACGAGTCATCATATTATCTCTCCTGAACCCAGCTTCTTAATATCAGGTTGGCATGTTTGTTCGAAACTCATTCAGATCTGGATCGAATAACACAATGAAAAATATCTTCTGATCGACTCTTGTTATCATATCATCATGCAAATAACTTGTTACATCACACCAAGCCATCCACAGACAAATTACACTCCCATAACACCTGCTCAATAAAATCTACACAAGCAGTTTTGTAAATTAAAAACTAAACCCAATAACAAATTCCGATCCAACGCCCTCATATGCAACACCCAACACCTGAAACTTCAAGCATCATTTCTTAGTTGTGATGAATTCCCACAAGGACTTCCACGATGAGAAAAACCACAATTACCATTAGATTTTTCATAAGCTCGTAGTCCCCAACCACACGATTCAAGATATCAATTCTATCACTCCAAACTTTTAATTAGGCATGCTATCAAAGCATTCCATGAAATTTTCTACGATGTTTAGCCCATTTCATCCAATGGGATCCTTAACTGAACGTTAAGGAAGCAATGCTACATCATGGATCATATGAAGTTGTAAAGATGAGCCTGTAGCATTTTGATGCACTGATATCAAAGTTAGATTTACAAATAGATACATCTAGACGGTGTTCTTTAAGATTAAGATGCAACTGTCTGTTCAAACTTCTCAACCCTGGCTTAGTAACCCTAACCACAAACAAGAAGTCATAAGACTCATAACCCAATTACATTGGACCAACATCCATAGTTAAAAGTACCAAATATCAGCTCATATGACATACTACATAAACAAAGGTCCAGTATTCCAGCTTATTTGAGATTTGCCGCATGATATCAAACAGTACCAGTCATCTCAGCAACACGAGAGTTCTTTGAGCCTGCAAAAAACAATAACTGATATAAGAAAAGATCAATTGGAGAGAAACGGAGTTAGTAAAATATAGAGATGTCAGCATGGATCAAGAGAAAAGAACCTGCAGCACAGAGTACAACATCAACACAGAATTCCTACAATTGCTTCCCAAATTTGCCACTACAAGATATTAGTTTGCAAAAACCTAAATCACTATTATATATCTGACTGTTCAAAGGGCGCGCGCACAAATAACTGGCCATGCAGGGTGACAACTGCTGATGTTTGATGCGGATCAATTCGCGAAGGCAAGGTAATAACCTGTGAATGATGTCTTCTATTAAGAAAATATGAATCGACAGAAATTAGATCATTTCATTAAGAAACTAACAATCACCTTTTTAAAGGGGGTGACACCCCAGGGATTATCAGGCTGCTCTGGCTCACCAGATATAACCAAACGGCCAGCAGGATCTGATTGAACATGCACCTGTGTTCATCCATGAATAAATTTACTAATGATTAACACAAATATCACTTCTAATACTTGCTTTTCGTACTTTTTTTCTTTGATATCAAAAAGAATAAAAACAAATCTAATGTTTTCCTGCTCATATGCTACATTATAAGATGAAAGATGGACATGATTAATGCAACATGATCATTCCATGGCCATTCAAGAACACATTACTAGTTTCAAAGCAAGGAATGGCATTCATCTTTACCTCTTCACGCAGAAGCCCAGGAACTAAAGCATAGACTTCAAAGCAATCTTTCTGCACAAAATCATAAAAACTTCAAGCAAAAAGCCTTGATTGAACAAAAAGTATTCAGAAAGGTCCTATAAACCAGTATATCTCAGATATGGTTGCAAAAGTACAAGCTCTATTTATTCCCTCACAAATACATTCCTTTTGGACAGCATGAATTTATGAGCATCGAAGGATATTCAGCTCATAATATGTCGTATTGTACCGAACCGGACGGTACCCGGCGTACCGTACCATACCGGTTCGGTACGCCACCGGTATAAAAAAAAATTATGTACCGTACCGTACCGATATTATGCTAGTGTGGCACCGACACGGGTCCGATACCGAAACGGCAAACCTTGATTTAGCTACGAGTATGTTTTATTTGAAAAACTCACAGTTCGCCTGACATTGATCTTCACCCAATCAGCGGGAGCGCCAACATCAACAACCATCGAATCCCCTCTGCCAATCGAAAAATATTTTAACACCAGTACACCACATAGCAAGTCAATATATGCAACAGTAGTTAAATAAATGAGAAATATCAGGAAAACAATTATGATTGAGAAACTAGAAGATTAAAATTGGTAACTCATTATGGGCTTTCCAATCAAAAAAAAAAAAGAAGAAAAGTTATGGCTGACATAAGCAATTTTTTGTATGTTTGTCAAGACATGGGGAATCCACCGAGCACCAGGAGTTAGTGATTTTATCTGCAACAGCATCAAAGTCTGATTTATACCTAGCGAAAGGCCTAAAATAAATACAAATTTGGGAAAAAGAGAAAGGAGATTGAATCCACAATATTAGGATGACTCCTTAAGCATATATTCCATCTAAGATTTAAGACATGCAGTCCTCATCTAAGAATTCAAAAAAAGAAGGGGGATGACTCAAAATTATTCTCGACACCATACATTTCAAAACTATTGATGTTATTACAAGATGAAGCAAAAATATCCACAATGTATAAGCATATACAAGTCTGGTACTGCATTGGTATCAAATATATGCTACTATACATACTGTTTATGACCATGGTAATGCATTCTTAGAGTTATCACTACTATTATATACCTTGCTTGATCAATAAGAAAAGGGAATTCACAATATCTAATTGCAGCCATATAACGAAATATTCGTAGGCTCAACTATCCCACAATGAGAGCACATGAAGATTAACTGATAAATGCTCTCATACTAAGTGGCATTGCCTTTCCTGGAGACAACTAACCCTTCCATTTTCTGACAGACCTACTTTACAACTTATTTTATTTACATAAGTAATACCATCCTATGTCCATATAGTAGGAAGTGCCAAGTGATTCTCCTCAAGACCTAGATTTTAAATATAAATTCCGGAAAGCGTTGACAATAATCCAAACACAAGCTAACCTTTCAATATCTGTTTCCTTCTTGTACAAATTTATCACAATTGTCGTTTACATTAAATTGGAATTAAACCATAATAAATTAGAAAGCATAAAAAAGGCAACATAATTATTTTAAAGAGCATCAAAGAGAAGGTTTGTCTGCCCACTCTATCTCAAATAAGAATTAAAAAAAAAAAAATCATCAAGCCACGTAGATTTCAATGGCTTTAAAAGCAGCTGTGATACATAAGTGGTTAAGGGACAGCATAAGGCATATTTATGCAGCTTGCATACGTAGGTGCATGTGTGACTAGTATTTTCAATATTTAAAAGGTAAATAAAGTACATTGTCTATAATGATAACAGCATAAATAATAGCAATACTAATAATAACATCTACCAATTAGAGCTTAATACATAGTATTTGATTCTTAGTAGCAATAATTAAAGCATAATTAGTGTATTGAGATTGTTAACAGACACATTGTTGGCCCGTTTGAAACCCATTTCCAGTCCAACCATTAGCTTGAACCTGCCTTATTCACATAGGCCTACATAAAAGTAGCCATATCTGTGGTTGCACAATGCTAACAGTCATGGACGCAGTCGCACAATGACAAGTATGCTGCATATGCAACCACAAAATGTTAATCCTACTACATATGTGCCCACAAAATGCTAAGAAATTTGTCTTTATGGCCCTTATGTATCCGGCCTGCATATGGTAGCGGCATATAGTGGACGTAGTGCAGTCAAGGGACCTCATATGCATATACGACTTTATGCACTGCATCTGAAAAAAATGGCAGAGCTATAAGAGGATTTCACAACAACAAATTGCAAAACTCAAAACCCTGCAAGGTTCAATCTCTACAGTTTTACTTCCATAAAAATTTCTAGAGCCACCATCCATTATTATCCAGATTTTGTTGCGCTCACGTGCTTTCTCTGACATTTCTTCAGAAGTATAAGCTTCAGATTTGTTCAATATTCACGACCCATACTCAGGCCAGTTCAGATGATGACCTCAACAAACAATCGAGCATCATTAATAAATTAGCATGAGTACAAGATTTTTTTTTGAAAAAAAAATGAAGTCAGAATTGAGATTTTGATAATTTAAAAATGGTAAAAGCAAGCTTGGAATTAAGAAAATATTCTTTTATCAAGTGGTAAAGATTCCATTATGATACAATTAGACATGAAGTAGAATTAACACCCTTTGGCAGCAAAAGGATCGACCAAAAGATTTTCTCTATGCGCACAATTAGGTTTGTACCCCTTTCTATTAAAACTAGAACACTAACTAGAACTCCAAATTAGACTCATAACAAGCTTGATCAATAAGGCTGCAAAAGAATTGGAAGTTCAAGCTTGGCCCATAGACCGAACTCAACCCTTAAATGACACCGTGGGTCAGGTTGGAAGCAAGACCACGCATATTGTGTTGCCCTTCCCTTGGATCTTCCATGTTTTGACCCAAAATCAACCCACCCCACCCCAAATATGGGCCAAATTAGGTAGGTAGCTCCCTAAGCCAACTAGAACCAACACATAAATTGCTCATTAAAGGAAATCAATTATAATGATTAAGACAATAAGTTTAAATGATATCTTCTAAATCATGCAAGGTATTAAATCCTATAGGATGGGACTGTCCCAATTTGCCCATGGAATGGGACACGCTGTCGTCTTGCCCAACTCCGACACTTGAGACAGGGAATGTTCCAAGACATGCTGATCAGCGTGCTGAGAGAATGGCAGGACAATCCTATCCTGACACTCGAGATGGTACCTCATCCCGGTGGGGATGTCCCATCGGATTTGAGACCATGAAATCATGACATACAACCTTTTAATGAAATAGAAGATATTGCACATTCAAGCATTGATTTCCATTATAGAATGATCCTACTAATTGGTTGACCAAATCTATTTTTGAGCATAGATTTCTTGAAACCATGATAGATGGACTTTAAGTCCTTGAAGTTTAAGGGTCTATGTATGACTATTAATTTATTTCTCTACATTCTAAATTCCTTATATTACCTATTAAGATCTCCAAGGACATCCAAAATTAAACTGGCCCTATATCTTACCCCAAAATTTACCCCTTTGCCCTACTCAAATCCAAACCCAAAGATTCTTGGTCGGATCTGGATTTAAAGACTACACTCCATTCCAATATTCCAGATGGATATTAGAAATAAAATTGAAAATTTGACCCAACAAGACAAAATTTAAAAAATGGGTGGTCTAGGTTAGATATAGACATTGGACCCAGATTAAATGGGGTTAAGATCTGAATCAAGCAAATCTCTTATACATGGGGCAATTATCCAAAGTTTTCTGAGAAATTCTTGAAATTCAATCTCCAACCAATTTCAAACCAACAAGAGTTCTCGATGAGATTATAGTGAAGCTCAAGCCTACCACTATGCCAGTTGAACAAGGCAAATAAACCATACAGCAAAAAAAGGTACATATCTCACGGTAACCAAAACAACAGGCCAGCATTGACTAAGCATAAAGGATCTTAACTGTGGCCTGATGACTTTCGTATGTGCAACTTTGGCTGCACGAGCCAGGCCAGATGTTTTCTTCCTCTTCAGTAAACCTAAACACATTTGAAAAATTTGTAAGTAACAGTAGAGACTAATATTGTTAACAGAAAGCAGATTTCAATACTTTTAAGATGTTTATCACGTTTTAGGAGAGGCATTGCGCTTTTATCCTACAAAACCGAATCAATTGTGTTAATATGTATGCTAAACAGAATAACAGAATGTTAAAATTAGTATGCCTAACTATGGCCAGTATTACCAATACAAACCTTAATGATTGGGTCTCCAACCTCACCATTACCAAGTAGGCGCTGAGAATGCCAACCCTGCATAGCACGTGCTGCAGCATCCCTTCGGGCTCTACCTGAGCCCGATGATTGATTTCCAGCTACCTACGAACAAATTGCATAAAATAACTGGCCAAGAAATTTCACCTTCTTCTCTCCAGAAGCTTATCTCAGCTACTTTAATAAGCAGAGTGCAAATTTCAACAAAAAATTAATATCACAATGCAAAGTAATCCAAAAGAAAGGCATACAAACATTTCATGGATAGTGAGCATTTAACTGCAACATCAGCTCATCATACTATAGATTGTCTTGGATAAACAACTCATACACTTGATTGTTTAACATCTATTAAAAAGATGAAAACACTATAAACGGTTATACTTCCTGATAAAAAACTTGCTGATAAGAGAATGGGTCTGAGTAGCGAAATGCAAATCATACCAAGCACAGGCTGAACTACTAAAGGTGACATCTAAAAGGGAGACCAAAAAAGGATTTGCAAGGCCCAGTTCAAACAGCTTAGTTTACCAATGAGCATTAGATGATGATCATAAAATTCCTATCAAGATTGAGCTCTTCTGCCTACAACTTGTGCCTTAAGGCAATTTCTTACATACCTAAACTTCTTTTCTTTTTTATAAAGTATAGATAACCTTGGCGTTTGCAGGCAGGCAAATTTCTTATATCCCTAAACTTGATGTTTGCTACCAACCTACATTAGCTTAACCTACATGACCAAGAAGCTGGCATTCCTACCTGCAAGTAAGTCTTACAAGTCTTACCAGTTCTGTGGAAGGCCCCAAATTGCCTTGGTCATTTCCACAGTGAGTTATAAGGGGCTGGAAGATCAGGTTGAAAGTCCACCACAATAAATTTTTCACCTTTGTTAAAGTACCTTGATTCATATATCCAACACACAAAATACTGAACAAAGCTTATAGGTGCATTGCAATCATGTCACCGCATAGCAAGATGATATTAAATTCAGTTGGTGTTACAAGATCAGAATGAAAACTCACCTGATGATCAGAAACTATAGTGTCTGGAAGGGAAGAGATCGGCACTTGGAGCTCACCTGTACGAATTTTATGTTTCTCATACTCAAGAAGTGCCTGCAATTTCAGGAGAAAAGGATATTGAAATGCAAGGAATAAAATGATAACTACAAACAAAAAATGCTTTATGGTATAATAAATACTTTCAGATCACTTAGTATTTTTGGCATTGATATGATGGAATTGCTGTATTTTGACCAACATGCAACCAGTCAAGACGGAAAATTCTAGAAATATATTGATTGCATTAGCAGATTGGAGCAAACCAAACTTCTCTTTGTGATGTTCATATTGGCATACTTTGATATAGGTGATATCAACATGGGTTAAGGGTATACTTGATATATTTATTAGCAATAACATAAACGAGGTACATGCTACTTGGGCTAGAAATAGTCCAAGCCTCATACGTAATAAGAAGCACTTGATTTTTACAAGAGATACCACAGGTTGGTGTATTTCAATTGCTGTACTTAGGGGTTGTGGATATATCTCCATACGTCTACTATAAGATTCTCCATTATCATCAATAAAAGATCTTCAACCTGCTCTTGGAAAGAAGAAAAGTTTCTCACTAAAACAGGGGTGAAGGCTGAAAGAGAAGCATCTTATGAAGCTTTAAAATGGGACTAAGGCAGAAGTATAAACCATGATGACTACACAATGAATGGATTTGCATTAGCCTTCTGATCTTTGCAACTTTCGCACTTCCATAAACTTGGCAAAAAAAAATCTTTAACTTGGATTTTTTTTAAAAAAAAAAAAAACAAAGATAAAAGAAAGTTGAGCATTGTGCTGGCATTTTGTTTCAATTTGACCAGAAGCACTTGCAGCCCAGTTCTATCAAAAACCAAAATAAAAGACAGTTGCAAATTACCAAGTACCATATCCATGGACAATACAGCATCTTTGAGTACAATAAAATGTAAATGAAAAATAACAAACAGAAACAACTTTTTTACTTTAATCTCATATCCAGAGGTAAAAGATGAAGCTAATTAGTTTAACAAAACTATATTATAGATCCAAGTAGTGATCTTCTAGTCTAAGCATTACCTTCTCATAGAAAATTCGAAATGACCAAGACACAGTAGTACAGGTCCTGCATCAAAAATGATGGTCATCAAGGCATTGGCTAATCAATTAACAGCTATAAACTAGAAATTATAGTGATTGCTACCAAATTTCCAAGTTATGCATAGACTTTGCATTTATTAGAGTAGGAAAAAAGAATACGAGTTATGACAGCTGTTTGAGGCATTCTACAGCAAATATTTAGAGGTTAGCAACAAAACAGTCGAGCAAAATTAAACCCTAATGACACAAAGAATGCTGTCAGTAACTAGTAATTCAATTAGCTAAGGATGAAGCTTCTCCTTATGAGAGTGTTAGAAATCCAGGGTAACATTGAAAGATGTTTTTATAGTTAATAAATGAGGAGTAACATGCTAGGAGCTTCAACTGACTCAAATTGGATCATCAAACATGTTTCATGTAACCTTCCCAGTTGAATATCACATCATCATGGGTCGACTGATTAAAATGGTTATAGCAAGAGGCTCATTAATTTCAAAATTCCCTATCATGGTTCCAACAATCAAAAGACCCATCAATATCAGAGAACCCCATGAACCATTTGATTGTGAGCAGTGGCTCCAAGAAATTACCTGTGTCAACCGAGCTCTTACCAAATTACTATCTCAAGAAGACCTCAGCACACAACAAAACCTCGGAAAGCAATGGCCTATAACTTCCTTAAGCTCATTCTTATGTTTGACTGTCATAGAGTTCCTCCCAAACATGCTCAAGGGATGGAATATCACATAGAGGAGGCTTTTTATACACTTTCCAAGATAGCAACAAAAACTGATTGCATCTACTAGATTTGATCTGGAAAGTGGAGTGTAAAGATCATTCAGCTAACCTACACTGTGTTTGGATTTTGAGATTCAGAGAGAAGAGAAGAGAAAAATAAGAGCCAAAGTCAAAATCCCTGTTTCATTAAGAGAGAAAAGAATAGAAACTCCAAATCTGTCATTTGGACAGTTAAATAAGGAAAGAAGCAAACAGAAATGGAAGAACAGGTTTGTCCCCTGCTCCACCTTTTTAATCTCCAAAAGTGGACAGCTTAAGAGAGGAGAATTTTTTTGTCTCATGCCAGAAGTTCACTTCTCTTGTTTCCCTTCTGTTTTTCTCTCTTCTACCATATATCCAAACAGAGCGTAACAGAGAGGGGACCAAGGGAGTGCCAGCAAAGAAGGTATTTCTCTTGTCACCTGAAGAATAGGAACAGATTATGATTTTTCTCCCCTTTCTTTCCTTTTTATTCTCTCTGTTCTGACTTCCTCCTGAGGAGATGTATGTGTCAAGTAGAACTATTCTTGTAAAATTAAAATGTAGATGATAAAGCATAGATGCTCAGCTTAGGACTTGGATTGACTTCATAAAAACATGTCAATAACCGTCAAGTTTTGTCATTTCCCCAAAGATTTGGATTGAGCATGGAAGAACCTGATTCCAAACAATTTAAGTTACCTTCTCGTACCTAAGCTTTGGTTTATTGTTCATTCAAGTTTAATTTGTACTCAAGAATGACAGAAATATTATTGTTGACCTAAGCTATCGATAGCCCCTCTTGGTAATGAATCAATCCAAAGCTCGAAACCAAAGTTTTAGGTACTAGTTTCGGTACCCAAACCAATATTGAACCGGTACAAGCCATACCAAGTGTTGGTACATTGCACCTCTTGGTATCGACTCACGGTATGGAAAGTGTACAAGGATATTAAATGGGTACAAAAATTAGTATCAATATTTGTTCTAAACGGCCAAAGATACAGATCAAATATTGACCATATCCATATTTGTTCTAAGTGGATACAGATTAAAAGTTAGATATGATTTATATCCATAATTTTTTACCATAATACAAATATAAGTTGAATATTATTCGAATATAAATAAAATTATAATGGAATTCAATGATGAAAACTAGCACTAATTATATAATTATAAAGGATAAGAATGGAATTAACTATGTAGATCACATACATGTAACTAAGGACCCAAGGCATGGTTATTAAATCCACACAGAGAGCAACCTAGTCAAGGATCCAGGTCACTAGTTTGACCGATTTTGTACCAAAAATATAAAATCAAAAATTATAAGATAAAAATATGATATAAAAATATTTAATATTTTTTTGCATCAAATACCATTGTTAATCTTTAATCATTTCATATAAAAATATTAATGAATTATCTATTCTTAGAGAGCTTGTAAAATATATATATATAAATATATGAATACAACAAAGCTATTAATATTTTTAACAATAGAGCTTTGAAAATATCATAAAATAAAGAATATTCATTTTTCATTTTTGTCCAAGCAAAAGAATCTTTTATAAAAATAGTGATTAAAATATGAAATATCATAATATACATCAAATCATTCTTTAACGACCTAAATACATGTCAATAGGTAAAATAAACTCCTTATAGAGTAGGAATACATGTTGTAGCCAAGTGGTCAAGGGCTTGCCATTCAAACAAAAGATCATGGGTAAAATCCTGGGTTATACAGTTTATTTTTGAGAACATTTCAACCAAATCCGGCAAAATCTATAAATGATATCCCAATTCGAATTCAGATCCGGTTGGACATCAAAAATTCTATTCAAATCCGTTTCAATTCGCATATGTATATGGATATGGTTAGATTTTATCTGACCCACTCAGCTTGGTACAGACCGATCGGTTTCGACAATTCAAGCCACGCTCAAAATAACTAAAGAGACTCGAATCAACAGCATTCAACTAAAAATCTTGCTGAAGTTACTGTTTGACTAGTGATTGCAAAAAAAAAAAAATCTGAAGTTTGATTGCCTATACTCTCCATTACACATCATCTTAGGTTGTGCAATCTCAATGCTGGCATCAGAGCAATCACCTTTATTCATCAATCATCAGCAACAAGAGTGAAATCAATCCTAAAAATGCTTCTCGTGTTTATGACATGAACAGCAGAATCATTAAAGAACATTGGAAAAAAGATATCTGTTCAGATGCAACAATGACAAGACTAAGATTGATTTCAAGCAAATCTCATGAATCCCTCAAAAAATGCAGTCTGCAAGTCATAACATTCAAAGGCATGAGAGAGAGAGAGAGAGAGAGAGAGAGAGAGAGAGAGAGCATGGTGATGACTAATCTTGGCAACTGAACATTCAACCACCAAAAGGGTATTACCTAAAGTTCCCACAATAGCTTGAATAATATGCCCATTTTAAAACTCTTCTTATTGAATCGTGTCCATAGATGGTAAGTTTAATTGGTACAGCAAGCCCAAAGGAAGTAGGGTGACATTCATGACGAGAACTAAAGAATTTGCACATCCAGTGGTAAAGCATGGAACATTGGTCACACAACAATATAAGCACTGATCAATGCATGAAAAGAAATGGAACCAACTACAAGTAAACCTTGAATAATAAATTGTTTCTTTTCAGATAAGTGTATAAATTAATAAAGGATTGCCCTAAACAATCCAAAGACCCACCACTAGTTGTGTGCATAGAGCCTCCTAACTAACCAATCCCATAATGAATTTCTCTGTTTGACACTTCTAATAGGGGGGAAAATGATAGGGTCAAATACCAAGAGAACTTACATCTCTTCTTGTCAAAACCAAGCAAAGAGGGTCCCTTAGGAACTTATTTTGTTTAATTCTTTTTCTTTTGAAGTGTTGCATTGACTATCTTTTGAAGAGAAGTATGGGTCAAACAAAAGCCAGCTACCTGAGATTAAAATATATATTGTAAAGGTTTATTTGAGCAACTAAGAATAAGCAAGTCATTATTGTCCTGCTGTATCACTATATGGGGAAAAATCATATGCTCTAAATTGCTTTTATTTCAGTATTTGGTAAAGCCTTGGTGAGAAGATGTTTGATCCATCCACAGCATAATTTCTTCCCCTATCAGGTTTAGAGACCTAAGCTGAGATGCATTTCCATTCCAAAATATTTTCAACTGATTTAGGCAAGACGAACCCATATCTGGAGTCTCAAGAAGTGTCTCTGGCTAGCGATAAAATGTCCAAGCTTCAAAAGCATTAGCGCCTAAAGAGTTAGTTAAGAGTTATAAACCCACAGGATGCATCATTTAGATTCTGGTACTTTAAGCATATCCAAAAAGGCAGACCCGAACATTTCAGGATGCAGATCTCTTGTGCCACCCTAGCAAGACAGCAACATCCTTCCCATACCTAAGATTTTAATTCCTTTAGTAATTTGAATTTCAAAAGATGTCTTGCTAATGTCCATAAAAGTAATTGAACAATAATTGGAGGGCAGTCCTCTCCTAGTCCCCTTCCATCATGGACAAGTGGCGAAACCCTGAAAACTAAGTAACTAAATTTCCTAAATCATTTTTATAAAAGTTGGTGAAATTCTGCATTGTAATACATCTGCATCTCATCCTTATCTTATATTAATGTGAACCATATTTTGCAATATTATTGTTATTCATGTACAGACTATTTATAGATTGTACTATAATAGCAACACTATCAACTCGATATACGGTTTCATGTCGGTAATTTCCCCATTATTAAATGAAAAAAACTGGAGAAAGTAGATTATGATATCTTTTAGTCTCTTGACAAAAGAATCATCCATGTTTATGACAGTTTAACTTTATGGCAAAGCTAATGAATTTATGGTCCAAGTTAACCATTTTAACAACCTCATATGAAGCATGCAATCTTTCTAATTAAAAAAAAAATCCAAAAATTGATCAAACACGAGGGGCAGCCATCTTGGCGTTCGTTAATCCAGCTACTTATTTGATTGGCTAGATCAGTTGATAATTACATAAGAATTACATACAGAGATCGCAAGCAAATAAAGGCAATTATTATTTATGAGATTTTTGAGAGGGGGAGTGCAGGTAGGTGGAGAGGGAGTTCTCAGCAGATTTGAACCAGGTTTGAGTTGATTTCAACTTGTCAGGAAATTGCAAGTGTCTATGATTGGGAAACAATCACACATTCTGATGAACATTGGACATGCAAGACTTAAAATTAACAGCACAAACCAAAAACAGATACATCAGAAAAGAACTTACTTTGGGGGCTTGAAAGACTCTCCCACCTGACGCCACAGCTTGCACGATGTCACCTACAAAAGAACAGAAATATTCATATCAACCACATGGCTGCATAAAAGACACTAACCACATGCATAGTTGCGCCTCCAGATATTCTATTCCTGTCTATTGAATTACTATAAATAAACGATATTTCACGTAATCCATAAAAATCAAGAGCACAACCCAGTTAAAATTGCATCACTCTACCTGGTCATAACCACCCAATCTAGTCACTGCCCTCCATAACCTGGTCCCAGCAAAGTGCCAAAAAACTTGTTCATGATGACGGCAAAGCAAAAATATTGAAAAAAGATTGAAGGCCCGGCACTCACTTGAGACAATTCAACCCTTCTCCATAAAACTTGGGTGGCTTAAACTCCATGCTCCTCTCCCTGAAAAAGTTTTCAAGCTCCTTCATGAAGGCTGCCTGCTCTTCCTCTGTTCCAGAATCATCACCATCCAGGAAAGAGTTGAAAGTGTATGACTGGTTAGAACCCTCCACATGGGCTAAGTATTCTCCACCTTCCTTTTCCTGTTTCAGTGAGGCCTCCGTAAATTCCTCAGAATGAGCTGCATTATTATCTGTTGCAGTAGATCTGCCCCCATTCTCCAACTGTACACTATCCATCTTGCTCTCCTTGCCAGTCCTGATATCAGATGCCTCATTGTGATCTGAGGCCTTGTCCTTCTCAATCAGCAGACCAGGATCTTCAGCAACATTTTTGAGGTCAGGCAGTATGTCATCGCTTCTAGTAATCCGTTCAACAGAAGCAGGTTCCCGAGAAGCTCCTGCAAAAGCTTCTGTTTGCAACTCAGAGTTCTGCCCCATAGGGTTCTCGATTAAAGGTGAGAAGTCCTCATCTTCAGCCACCTCGTCGATCTGCTCATCTTCTGAAAGTTCTGGCATTTCTTGGTCTGATGATTCAGTGCTATCCTTTGTCTCACTCATCTTGATAAATGAGCTCTTCGAACTGATCAGAACTAGGTAGCCGGACTAAACTCCACAGTTGATGAAAACTAGTTTAAGCTTCTCCGCGAATTTCTGAATCAAGAAATGATTAAAAATCTCCTCCCAAAACCCTATTCACTCTTGATCCTTCTCCTCAGCGCAGCACCGCCCCGATTCCCGCAAACCCATGCAAAAATCCAAGTTCCTCCCCCAGGGACTTCACATAAATGGAGAGATACTCTTCAGAAGAGTCCCTCAAAACCACCTCTCTCGGGATTGCCACAAAATCCCTAACTTCCAACCACTGGAAAGAAAAGCTCCAAATTTCTCAATCTTTTGAGGAAAGATACCGAAACCTAAGACTTAATTCCTCTTCTTCCTCGCACCCCGTTCATGATACTAAACTTGCCCCACAAGATTCAGAGTTCGAATCTCCTTTCCGATCGAAATGAAAGCCCGAAGTTCTCAATAACGGATCCAGTAACAAAAACTAAGCGAAGCGGAAAGACAGAAAATCGCTTAAAAACCCTAACTTCTGTAGAGAAAAAAGAGAAAGAACTTAGCTTCCTCGAGACACTGTTCCTCTCGGCGACCGGAAACCACGAGGAGCGCCAGGGCTTGAAGAATGGCTTGGATTCGGACCTCCAGACGATTCCCAAGCGCGATTAGGGTTTCGATCGACGCCACTTCAAAAACCCTAACCCTAAATCCTTCGAGAACAGGGCACGGAAGGAGACGGGATGGATCTCGGCAACCGAGCTTCTCGCAGGGAGGAGATTAAGTTCCAATCACCGCCCGTACCCTTACCCGGAAGTAAATACAGCTCCCGCTGAACCGGAAATAGACCGGGCCCGGCTTAGGGATGGCCGGTTCGGGAACTGGTACTTTTCACGTGCAAGGCACGTGATAGGTGCAGTATGTGTTAATTGAAGGCAGGGGACTCCAAGACACTTCTAGATTTTCCCTTTTTTGTTATAAAGATTTTTTTATTATATATATATATATATATATATATATATATATATATATATATATATATATAAAATAATAATTTGCCAGTCTAACTCTTACTGTTTTTTTTTATTATTATGCCGGTTTCACATTTAGAGCTCCAAGTTTTATTTTTTGCAGTTGATCATTTTTCCTTCTTTTTCAATGTTTATTGATTATATAGCCACAGGATATCAAGTGGCCAAGCTAGTAAGGTCTTTATTGAATTTAACTAAAGAGTAAATTAATTTATTTCTCACTAAAATTTTTCAATCCTATATATAGTTACTTAAGTAGGTAATGCCATTTTTTGTCCATTATCATGAATAATTTTTGGATTGGATATTTTTGAAACAAATGATAATATAGAAAATTACAAATAATGATGGGAATTAAATTGGTACAAATAAATGTATCATCATTTTTTATTTTCTAAGCTAGTAAAATGAATTAAATATTAAATTTTATTAATTCATATATTTTGGATAATTTAACTGTTTGTTGCTTTGATAAATTATGAAACAAAATGGAAGTATAATCTTGTCAAGTTCTCATGGGAGACAATCCAATCAAGTAAATCCCTTCACAAAATTTATTGAAATCCCATGTTTTAGAAAGAAAAAAAAAAGCAAGTAATTTAACGGCTATATTATTTTATGATATATTGTTTATTGAATATTAGAAAAAGTTGAATAAAGGATCAAATGGAAATGGTATAGGATCTATATCTTCTTGTATTTTTTAACTTGCTCTCGTTGGATTAGCTAGGTTCTTAGATTATTTCATTATTGTATACTTATCAATATATACTTAAATAATAATAGGAATATATTAATAGGATTTCAAAATAAAAATATATGGAAATTAGATTAAAGATTGGAATTAAAGTGTGAGTAAGAAAAATTATAATTACAATGCACGTGTGGTAAAACTAGTTAATATATATATTAAAAAAAAAAAAACTGATTCGCCTGTTCTATTTGGTAGAAGTTGGTAAGTAGTAGAGCCACGCCAAGGCCTCAAACCACTATATAAAAGCAATATAATAGTAATAAGGTTGGTAAAATGTGATCTGACATTCATGTTCAATTTGCCATAAGCATATTTGGGTTTGGGTTAAACGAATTTGGGTCGTAAATAGGTCGACTCATTTAACTTGTTCAGCATTCAGGTTGGGTTCAAGTTTCATATATCTGACCTATTTAACCTATTTAATATTTGGGTATGGAAGGGTTAGATAATCCGTTTAGCCTATCCAACCTATTCAAGGCATGTTTAATCTATTCAAAATATGTTTAACCCTACCCGCTTAACATGTTTGAATCCATTTAACCCGTCAGAAACCTACTTAACATGTTCCACTCTTTTATCGAACTTGACTTTTTTAATAAATGGGTTATACGAGTCGGATCGGATTACCCCTATTTAATAAGAATGTCGGGGTTCACATCTAAATTTTTGATTTCTTTAATAAATAGATTAGGTTTAGATTGACTAATTTTTGATCCAACCTATATCCGACCCGACACGGCTATCTCTAAGAAAAACCCTATTGATGTTTATCAAAATCATTATTGCATTTTCAATTTTTCACCATAAAAAGAAGAAAATAAGACAATAATATAGGATTCTTAAGTGGGAAAAAAGTCTTAGCTATATTTGGAAAGAAAAATATTAAAACTAGTATAGATAGTGGTATACATACATGCATACATATATATGATTGAGTAGCATGTTGACTGTTAACATGAGTTCGAAAATAAGTGGATACTGATCTAACATTGATATAAGGCCTCGGAATATGAATATGGATATCAAACATATATTAAAATTTGTATCCATATTTCTTATAAATGGATATGGATATAAATCAAAGATTACTCAGAATGTATAAGCAAAATTTGGTAAAGAATAATATTGTTAGAGTAAAAGATAAATATAATACTATGTGATACAATTTAATATCTTGATGGTTTAAAAGAAGTAGGAGGACAGCAAATATGTAACTCTTTTATCGGTCATAAAAATGTATGATCATCCATGTTAAACATTAAGCAAGTTTCAAGGTATATTATTTTTAAACTAATTATTGGTATTTGGGTATTTCAATTAAAGTACCTTTGTATCAAAATATCCAAATCTGAATCCAAAAAAAAACCCTAAAATTCATCAATATCAGCATTCAAAAATTTCAGATTTTTTAATATTCTAATGCATATCTAAATCTGATCCAATCGAAATCCGGATGCGGATCATTGGATTGTATACTCTTGGTCCTATCCTAATTCCAAAAAAGTAGCTTGAGAGACATATTTTGGCTTGGTCCTTGGATCACTTGGAGGGAAACAGTTTCGCACTCCTTGGCCCAATGACGTATCCAGCACTCAGATTATTTAGTAAAACAAAATAATTTCTATGCGCAGCTTGCCATCCATAATCTTTTTTCTTGGATTATTCACTCTTCAATCATTTGTTTGAAAAATGTTTTCTAGGATTGTCCTTGTTGTGCGAGGGCCCGAATTTAGTCCCATATCAACCGTTCAGCGGAAAGGTCTGTGTTTTATAATGGGAAGACCAAAACCTTTCCTCACGAGGCGCCTTTGAAGGGCAAAACCGTAAGGGCATCCTCCCATCAGTGCTGGACGCGCGGGCCGGAAATGTCTCCCCCCGTAGCGCTGAACGCGCGGGCCGGAGCGCCCAAAGCGAACAATACCTCGTGAGGGACGCAGTCTCTTTCTCTGCTCGGCTCGGTTGAGACTGTGCTGTTGCGTGGCCTCAAAAAACCCCGCAACAGATGGCGCGCCAGGTAGGGGTACCCTCCCTCGCCCCCCTCTCAGGCCCGGGGGGCTGTCCGGATAAAACCGACACAGGACCTTCCCGCTGGGAGGGCAGTGTTGTGGGAGGGCCCAAATTTAGTCCCATATCGACTGTTTTTTTTTTTTTTTGCTAAAACCATATCGACTGTTTAGCGGAAAGCTCTGTGCCTTATAATGGGGAGGCCAAAATTTTTTCTCACAAGGCGCCTTTTGAAGGGCAAAATCGTGAGGGCATCCCCCTCCCACCGTCAACGCTGAACGCGCGGGCCGGAAATGTCTCCCCCCGTAGCGCTGAACGCGCGGGCCGGAGCGCCCAAAGCGAACAATACCTCGTGAGGGACGCAGTCTCTTTTTCTGCTCGGCTCGGTTGAGACTGTGCTGTTGCGTGGGCCCAAAAAACCCCGCAACAGATGGCGCGCCAGGTAGGGGTACCCTCCCTCGCCCCCCTCTCAGGCCCGGGGGGCTGTCCGGATAAAACCGACACAGGACCTTCCTGCTGGGAGGGCAGTGTTGTGGGAGGGCCCAAATTTAGTCCCATATCGACTGTTTTTTTTTTTTTTGCTAAAACCATATGGACTGTTTAGCGGAAAGCTCTGTGCCTTATAATGGGGAGGCCAAAATTTTTTCTCACAAGGCGCCTTTTGAAGGGCAAAATCGTGAGGGCATCCCCCCCACCGTCAACGCTGAACGCGCGGGCCGGAAATGTCTCCCCCCGTAGCGCCCAAAGCGGACAATATCTCGTAAGGGATGCAATCTCTTTCTCTGCTAGGCTTTGTTGGACCGTGACAAACGTTTGCAGACCTGGATCATTTTTCTACAAACACACAAGGAAATATATATATATATATATATATATATATATATATATATATATATATATATATATATATATATATATATATATAGCTTGGCATGAAAAATATCTTTAAAGTTGGCTTTTGGGTTTTACATGTTAGACCCTGATTTCAACATCCAATGAATCTGATCATTGAGTCAGATCTAACTCCATATGTATAGACTCCACTCAGAAGAGAAGTGGATTAGGTTTTGCGAACTTGAACCTAGCAAATTAAATATGGATCTCACGTTATAGGGCAGCTTTAGGTCTCACTCTGAGTTTCTGATCTTTCCGGTTTATAAAAATAAAAATTTCTTCTACTACTGGATGTCACTTTGAGTTTTTCGTCCTTAAAAATAAAAATTTCTACTACTACTTACTACTACTGTTGATTTTATATAAAAGTCTCTCCTTCTCTCTCTATTTTTTTTTAAGAAAATACTACTACTACTCCGATTATTATTATGGTTTATGGCTTGTATTTGGAGTTTATTTTGTTTGAAAGACTCTTTTTCCCTCAGTCTGTTTTTTTTTCTTAAAAAAAAAGATAATGAAATAGACATGTCCACATCAAGCGCCTGCCTTTGAAACAACGTCAGCTAATGTGGGACAAAATCCATGCTAATGTCAGCCGTGATTGCACCAAAGGAAAGAGCCGTATGAGTCTACGTTTCCTCGGTCCGATGACCAGGAGTCGGTTCAAACTGCGGTGCATCCATGGCCACTTTCCACTTCACCATGAGAGGCGACCGGTGGTGACACCGCTTGCTTTGGTTTTTTTTAAGTATGGCCATGTCCTTAGATGCAACGAGCAGACTTTCGCTAGTAGGATTCTCCACGTAATTAACTTCTATTTCCCATTTAAATTTTTGTTAGTTGGATTGTCAAAATATATACAAATGTCGTTTTTCTAAATTTTATTTGCCAATATCAAGTAGTAGTCAAAAATTTATATCTATTTCCAATAATATTATGCATGAATCAAATATATTATGGTCAATATCTAATTCTGAGTTGAAGGCAAATTTTTCGTTGCCACAGTATAAACTTCACTGTCATCCAAAAAAATCATCATTAAAAGATTGGTGTCCCCAGGTTTCTACTTAAAAAAATATAAATATAAACCAGTGTCTAGGGTGAAGTTTGTAGGTTCAAATCTTGACCAATAAGGATGAGGTATTGTTCTTCAGACTGCTTAAGCATTTTTTGCTGTCAGTTCTGGGTTGACTTCTATGATGTCCTTCAATCCATCTATTTCTATAATGTCCTTCAATCCATCTATTCGGTGCTGGTGAAATAATCGGTCACTATTGAAAGGAAAATAATCATTGCAACAATATTCATCATTGCTGTCAATTCCTCGGTATCATGGTATAAACTTTATTGCCGCCCAAAAAACAGTCATCATTCAAGAACAAATAAATTATGGCATCAGCAAAATCATTTATTTTATATAAAAATTATTTTTTAAAATAAAAAGAATGTCTTTATATCCTTGGGTTATTGGTACGTAATTTAAGATTATTTTAATTATTTTTATATTTTTTAATATTAAGTTCTACTTAATGTTAATAGTTTGATTAATAGTTTATTAAGTTATGAGTTAAAACCCAGGATAAAACTAAATTTTAATAGGATAAACGTTAGTTTTTTGAATTATTGAATATATACTTATGTGGCTCCCCCATTGCATTCATTGCTCTTGAAACAGAAGACAAAGTATCTTTAATACTGGTGGGTTTTTATCAGAAGTTCCTATCAATCTATTCATGGGGAACTTCAGCATGTAAAGTTTTCACCGTGTATCCCAAGATAACACTAATTAACGGTGCTTGGGAACATGACCGCGCCATGGTTAAACCAATAGAATTAATGCCTAGGATCCAATATGCTACCAGATATTTTCCCTGAAGTAGTGCATCGGTGCATTGTCGTACTCCACAGGACCACAGGAGGGGGAGTGCTGTGGAAGAAGGGCCTTCATGCAATTCATGGGGTTGATTTGCCTCTTTGTGGGTATAGAGTTTTATTTTATATATATATATATATATATATATATATATATATATATATAATAAAAAGAAAAAGCGACAAAGAATTTAAACCTTGGATTTTCTTATAAAGTGGGCTGCATGCCAACCCATCAACTTTTTCTTATATGATCCCTTCAACTGCCTTCCGTCAAAAGTGACGGAATCTCTGATCTCAGAGACCGCTGCAAAAAATCAGAGAGAGAGAGAGGGGGAGATGAGATGAGATGGAGGGAGGCTTTGCCACCCAAGAATTTCTTCAGAAAAGGTAATTGCAGAATGAAGTTTCAAAACATAAAAAGTTGCTCTAGAAAGAATTATTTCTATTCCTTTACTGCTCTCTTTTGTTTTTAGTTGGTTGAATGGAAGCATACTTTGTTTATTTTATTGTGGTACAGCACCGAGATCGCTGAGCAGCATAGATTTTCTGAATTCTATCTGAAGGCAATGAAGGCTTATTGGTGACAATTGAATCGCTGGTGATCTCTCTTCTCTGTTTTTTTTTTTTGCAATGTCGAATTTTAGTTTCCCTAAATGTTTTATCGGACCGAGTCGTGTTTGTGTTCTTTTATGTGAGATTCTCCATTTGTTAGTAATTAGAGATACTAGATGTGAAAAAACAAAGGGAGAAGTTCCAATAGGAGCTTCTTTTGTATTGGAAAGTTTTGGAGATAGTTGATGCAGAGAATCTCCTTTTTTTTTTTTTTTTGAGAAGAAAACAAGTTGGGATATTCTTTCTACCGCGAGTAATCGTAAATGCTTGATGAGGACAAATCTGTGTAAATGTTTGACAAGTGCAGTTTTATTTTTATACTTTAATTTGTGAGTCTAGTTAAGATTAGAACTTTATAAATTTCTCTCATGATTGTCATTTTAATACAGAGTTCTAATCTGGCATACTTAACATGCAGGTTTCCGACTTTGGATCCCTTATTTGAGATAATAACTTGAGAATTGTAAGTTGTAAAGTGCGGTTTTGAGGTTCAAGTTGGTTCCTGTAAGGGGATAGCGACATACATGGTCAAATACCGGTATCATTATGTAGTATAAACTGGTCAGATGCCGAGAATAATTTGGTGTATATTTCTTGTTTTTTCTAATTTTGAAGGAGTTTTTGTTTGAATAGATAAAAAAAGGCTTTTTTTTTTTTTAAGAAGAAAATGGGCTTCCATAGTCTCTTCATAGTCTATTCATAATCTATTCATAGCATAAGTTGTTTCTGTAACAACCCAGGATCTCACCCAAAATGGCTAGCCGGAAGGTATTATTTGGGTTCCTTGATCCTGTATAAGTACCCAAGATCTACCCAGCGAATAACCGATGTGGGACTAAACACACGCCCGCACGGGTCCTCACATACTCCCTCCGTTCAAGCCCTAACGTCCTCGTCAGGCTAAGGGTTCATATCTATTCAAATCTAATCACAAACACCACGATTGGCCCGTGGTCAGCTCCAATAGATCCGTGCTGCAGTGTCCCCTAGTCCACATAGGTTATGAGCCGGGTCCGCTCTGATACCATTATGTCACGCCCCCGCCTGCGCGAGGCACGTGAGGCACCCAATGCCCACGTGGGGGCCACATGAGGAGGGACCACGGGGCTCCCCTGCCAGATATTGTCCGGTTCTGGGGCTTCACGCAAGCGTCCTTCACCCCTCCCCGGTTTTGTTTTCCACCCAAAACGCGTCTGCAGGATTTGGAGACACCCGCCTCATATGCCCAGGCTTTGGAACGAGTCTTTCCGATGTGGGACTATTGGGCCTCACAGTTTCATAGTCTATTCATGACAGGATTTGTTTAAAGGTTTTAATTGTCTTCCAAGAAGTAGAAATTACCTCTGATATGACTTATGATTTACTGCCAACCCACAAAGTATATGCTTAATGCTTAATGAATGTAGAAAAAGGAAAAACTCCAGTTAAGATCAACGAAAGCCAATTCGAAACTCTTTGGTTTCATTAATTTATGCGGATACTTTCTGACAGAAGGGAGACATGCTCTTATGCTGCAAAGTTTCATTGTTTGAGTGCTTAATATTTTTGCAAAGTAAGATACTGATATGAGATCTTTGTTTACAGAGAGGGGAGGGGAAAAACTGTGCTGATAAGGATACCAAGATATGGGTTTTTTGGAACTCTTTATCACTGCAACGGTGCCGGTTATGAATGTTCTTCTGGTGACTGGTGTTGGATCATTTCTCGCAACAAGTAATGTTGGAATTCTGAGCGAAGATGCAAGGAAGCATTTGAATAATGTAAGTTGTGGTAGTTATTCCAGACTTGTGCTCTTACCGGGGTACTAAACATGCACATTTTTGTTGGCAGAAGCTCTAGTTTTTCTTGCCGTTTGTAAATTCTGTGGTTTGATATAAATAAGACGGTCTTTTTCTCATAAAAAGGAAAAGGCTCGGTTGGACAGATTAAGCGAAAAGAAATCTTTATTTTCTGAAGTGATTTCTTAGTTAGTGAAAGCACAGGAAGCAACATCTGTTTGGACATGCTGCATGCCGGTTCTGCTTCAATTTGGCCACACCATCTCCTTTTCATCAACCACGCTGCTAAATCCCTGTACTTTTGCACCCTACCAATGTTATTCCCATAACATGAGCATGAAAAGAGGATTCCTACAAGCTAGCCCTCACCATTTCTCCCTAATTTATTGTCGAGCGCACTATACACCCCTGTGTTTCCTGTTTTATTAATTAATTTATTATAATTTTTCTCTTAAGATAACTGCTAAACTCTGTTTTCATGCAGGTCGTGTTTTTTGTATTTAATCCAGCTCTTGTGTCAACCAATTTGGCTCGAACAATCACTATGGAGAGCATGGTTTTATTGTAGGTTTTCTATTTATCTTTGCCCCAGTTCCTAATAGCAAAATTGTCATTCAATGTAATTGATGAAACTCCAGCACCCTCCTACTTTCTTTTACCGATACTTCTGCATCTTCTGGTTTGCCTAATTCTTATTTCTATTTTCTCTCTAAATGGTTTCGAGACCATTATAAGCATAAAATATATAAGCCTGCCTTCCATCCTTAAGGATTGGCTTAAATGACCTTTCTTTCTCATTGGTTCTTAAATTAGTCCAGGCCCTCTTAGCAGCAACGCTTCTTGGCATAGATAACGATTACTATAAAGCATAAAGTTTATCCAGATGTCTGTGTGCAACTTCGCTCAGGTTTTTGTAAGTTGCAGTACAAAATATGGCGAAAAAATGTGAATCCCTGGAAACTGAATATGGATACATTTGGATGTATCATTACTTATAGCACTTCTACTAACATGACTGCTACCTTTTCATGGTCAAATAAAGGAGCCTTTACTCTCAGCAATTCTACTTGTTTCTCTTCTATCACAATTGTAATACTCAAGAATAGGCTACATTCTTAATTTCTTATACACCATTTTACATTGCTCCGCTTGCATTTCTATGACATTATCCTTGTATACGTTTGTTATAGCCCCACATCATTGCTTGCCAAATAATCCTTGGACCTCAACGACTGATGTTTTTTTGCTTCAGATAACCACTATGATGCTTGTATTAAATATTCATTTTTGGTTCATTTGGTTGCATATGATCTGAACTTGCATGCTTTTCCATTTGTTTCCTCAAAAGACGCACATTGGAAATATATACTTAGGAGTCAACAACAATGTTATATTTTAGTGAATGGCTAGGACTTGTCTTTTATCTAATTGTTCAGGATATTTCTCTATTTTAAGTCCATCTGGAGAAAAATAGAGAGGTAATAGTCACTTCTGTTCATGCGTGCAGGTGGTTTATGCCAATCAATATCCTTCTCACCTTCATTGTCGGTTCATTATTTGGATGGCTTGTCATCCAAATCACCAGAGCTCCTACCAATTTGAGGGGCCTTATTTTGGGCTGTTGTGCAGCTGGTAATGAAAGATATACATCAGCCGATATATTTCATGTTTATAAATCTGCAGAAATAGCAATAAATTAGGCACTTCCATGGTGAAATGGCTTATCTGACATTTAGACACGAATCTGTGATGCATTATGTATGGTATCTACTTTTTGTAACTTATTCTTCAACCTATAATTCAAATAAACTTGTTCATGGTATTATTCGGACGGTAGTTTGTTAACTATTTTACTTATTAATCATTACGAAGAATTTTCATAGATAATCAGTGTAAACTTAGAGAGGTATTCTTCTTGCTGCTAATATGATTTTTAGTATGTTTTTTTATCAATTTGTTGTTTCATGATCTTAATTGTTAGTTCCCAAAAGATGTCCGGCTTTCCCAACAAAGTGCATAAGGATTCTTTTCTTGGTCAAAGTCTAAAATAAGTTTCCATGACATTCTTGAATATTAATAGTTTGTCCCACCTGTCAGTATACTTGGTATTTCTTGTTCTTGTATTATGGATCTGTTGAATGTATATCGGCAGCTAATCTGCATTATTTAGTGATTCAAGGGAAAGGATCGAGTAATTCTGGCAACAAATCTTTTGAAAAGTATTTAATTTTTGCATGATAAATCTCAATCATTTGGTTCATGATTCCAGCAGAATATTTTTAATAAATTATGAAATTGGTCTAACAGGAAATTTAGGCAATATGCTTCTCATTATTGTCCCTGCTATTTGTAAAGAAAAAGGCAGTCCTTTTGGTGCTTCCGATGTTTGTCATACATATGGCTTAGCATATGCTTCTCTCTCGATGGCTGTAAGTCTTTTCTTTCTTAAATATCGCTAACTATATAGTTATATTTGGCATTGCACATGCAATACAGTAAATCTTTATCGTTACCAAGAATGAACTACAGATCCACAATCATGTCATGAATCTAGGTTTCAACACATATTGCTCCATGCCATTACATACCATGCCATTGCCAGCCATGATATGGGCACTGCATGGGAAGTGCTGCAGTACCGTGTGCATGATGGTCTGTAACAATGGTGCTGTGCACATTACCCTGTTTTTGCAAAATGAGCCTCGGCATGTGTTTGGGGATTTGCCTCTTACGGCACTGCATGGCATTGTATGGGTTGGTATCATACCATGCCATCTTATTGCTGTCACTAGTATGGTATGTGATACTTTAATGCATTGGATCGACCAAAATGATTGTTAATTGTAAATGTGACAAATGATGACTGATTTTTTATCATTTACTGCAATTTTTATCATTTAGGTAATATAGAAAATGAAAAAAAAAATCTCAAGTCTGTCTGTGTTTATATGATTGCAGATTGGCGCAATCTTTCTGTGGTCTTATGTCTACAATATTGTGCGGGTATCTTCAGGTGCTGCAAAAGGCAAAATGAATACCAATTTTCACCCTCATACGATGGAGTTTCCAGAAGGAAGCACAAGGTTATTTCCAGGGAGCTGCACAGATGGGGCAATTACAACTTATAACTGTTCCACATCTAGTCATTATGCAGATGAAAGCACACTTCCTCTATCTAGGTCCAATGAGTCCTCCACTATGAAGGTTGTTCGCAAGTTCTACTCCTTTCTATAGCTCTAATCAGTTTCCAATATTTTTTATTCCTCCATGGTAATAAAAATCAGCTTTATTAGTATAACATTGGCAAATACAATCCCTTATTGCAAATCCCTTATTGTGATATATATTCATTTAAAAATAATTTTTATCAATCTAACTATCTAAGTCAGTACATACATTTTGAACCAAGGTTTGCCGAACCGCCCAGTTCAGGCAGTACCGAACCGACCCAGTGCAAAACCGGATCGGTTCGCTATTTTAATTTGGTTCCGGCCCATAGCCAGAATTGGTCTTTTTCGGACCGGAACCAACCGGTTCGATGCCGACTAGGTGCGAATCGGTCAGTTCGCACCGAGTCAACACGGTTTCAGACCGGGTTGACTGTGGACACTGTGGTATTATTGGCATTGTGGGTCCTAGCCGTACCAGTTTCGGTTCGGTACCGAACTGTACCGACCGTCGACCGGTACGGGTCCCGGTCTCGGTTCGGCGGTCCTTGTTTTGAACGATCTGAAGATGCTGACAGAGAGTATCGAATAAATTTGTACATTATAACTATAATTACCGAGAAGATGAGAGTGTGCCTTGAAACATTGTGGGCTGAATTATCCACAATTCCACATAGTATTTACCAAAACACGCCTTTCAAGATGTACTTATTGTCCTCAAACTCATGATATTGTAGATTTAAACAACGGAACCAAGAATTTACAAAACCCTCATACTTCATAACTTCCTATTGTCGAAATGTCAGAGAGCTTTGCATATACCTTAACAATAGCATTTTTTGTGAAGACTTTAATAAAGTATCATCTTTTCACAACACATATGTTCCAAATAATTTGAAATTATGATGATACATATTTTCTGCATATCTGCATTTACATATGCAGGTACCCCATTCATTGAACCCAAGGTCAACTTCAAGTAACTTTCAAACAAATTAGTAATGGTTTGGAAGCGTAGTGGCTAAAATATTAACCAAAACAAATAGAAGCTACCTCTCCATCCGGAAAAAAATGCTCTTATTAATCATCACATGAATTTAAAAGTCATTTATTAATGTTCATTATATGCAATCTCAGTGTTATATATGTTGGGGTGAAGTATTCCCTACCGCTACCTCGCTTAAAATTTCTTAGTAGCCTCATAATGTTTTTTACTGCCTCCTAAATTTCTGCGCCAGGAGTCAGGACAAAAGAAGAATAGGAAAAAAAAATGGTTGGTAAAGGTATAAAACTGTTCCTTTAGTCTATTCTGTAACTTGTAAAGCCTAACTATATGTCTTATATCAGTTAGGGCAACAATTGGCTGATTCAAGTGATTGTGTAGCAAGAACCATCCACACGATCTACAATTTCTTCCCTGAGAATTTCTCATTGCATCACATGTGACTGAACATTTCTGAGATACCTTGCAGGTACCATTTTTAGTCAAAGCTCGAAAATTGCTGTCAACATTGTCAGGAGTAATTGACTTAAAGAAATTGTTTGCTCCTTCTACTATTGGAGTGGTATGCCGTCATTCATCATATTTCTGCAAAAGCACCATTTTATAAGTTATTGCTATGATCCATGCTGAATATATGTCAATAAATAAAATTAAGATGTTTTTTGTTTCTTTTTTTTGAAATGCTCTAAATGCACAACTGTACTTCTACATTGTTAGAAAGAATGACTAGAAGTTGGTCAATATTAGTACGTCTTTAAAGAAACGTAATCACATTTTAATCATGTAATATTATAAATCAAAAGTAGTTGTTCAAGATTTCACTAGGCAAACAACTTCATTAAATGTTACCTGACTCCTCTAATTGAAACAATAAAAACTCAAATTTTCAGCCTAATATAATGAAATGATTAAATTTCAGTTATATCTAAAATTAATTTATCTTTCTTTGGATGACTAGCATCAAAATACCAACATTATTGTTAAAACAGGATGCTTTCATTGTTGAGACTTGAGACTATACTCAAGACTCAGATTTGGAAGCTCCACCATATTGTGTGAATGGTTCCCTTGACTATATGTCGGTCAGGGATGATGGTTTGAACTTTCAAGTTAGCTGCTCATCCTTAACATAGCCGTTCTTAATCGTATTATCCCGGGCATGCCACCACGTCCTGCACATTGCAATCTATCAGCTTGAAGAAGAGAATTTTAAAAAAATGTCACACTTCTCTACATCCAAGGAAACTCTTGGCTTTGCTTATCTAGTACTCTGATATAAGACACCTTAAACAAGGAAACTCATATCATATAAAAGAGTAAGATTTATGAATCTTCGAAGGAATAGATGTTTTCATCTCTTATTGGATATTAAGAATACCTGCAAGAAGGTGGTACAACATCTTGAGCAATTACATATTTGCACAGTGAAGTACGGAGCATCTCTAAGTGTGGACTAAAAGGCAGCAAAGGTGGAGCAACAAGTACAAGATTCTTCATATAGTTCATGCTAGATTGATAGCAAGGACTACCAACTTGATCAATGTAGAAAACCAAAACCAACTAAGTGAACATACCGTCGCATCATCTCTATTATTCACTACAGAGACAAATCAAATGCCATCATTAAGATGCACAAAAGGGAAAGGAAAAAGGAAAGATCCCAAAGGACTCTTTGGTTCCTGACATCAATATTGTGCAGTTATGACTCAAAAATGTTTCCAGATCATCAAAGGAAGGCAATCTAAGGAGAATACTTTTTATACAAAAAAACAGAAAAAAAGATGGCTGCAAACATTTATTGATAACAACACTTACAATTTTACACCCTGTTAAAAAGCCATGCTTATATAAAAGAATTAGCACTCAGAATGTGGTATTGCAGAGGGCCATCACCAAAGTGCTTTAGCCATGGGTTTACATTATATTTATTTACTAAACTAGGGAACAAGACACTGAAATATCTTTTTTTTATATGCATGTTTTAAGAGCCTGAGTTGGAATTTGATATACAATTATTAGGTGCATCATCTATTAAAATTTTATGGATACAATCTTTTTCTACTTTCTTCTGTAGATTGTTGGTTTCGTTATTGGAGTCATTCCTCAAATTAGAAAAGCGATGATTGGTGAGGGTGCCCCTCTCCGTGTGATTCAAGAGTCAGCTGCTTTGTTGGGGTACATTCCTTAGGCTGAAATTTTGATTTTACTGCAGTATCCTTTGTACTAGTTTGTAGACTTTGGATTGCTACTCAAACTCATGTTACCTGGTAGACATGATGCTCTAAACATGATTCCTTTCAGTGTTTATTACCTAATACCAAAAGGAAAAAAAAAAAAAAAAGCTTAAGCGCACCTTGCTTTGAAATGCATATAATAGCTGAGTTTTTTTTTCTTTTTTAAAATGAAAGCATATAATAGCTGTGTTGTAATGACATTTGTCATAGCTGTGTTGCAATGACAATTGTCATTCATGAAATTTTGCACAGATAAGTTGTGAGCCATAAGTTCATACAACTTTGTTGGTCATGTACTACTGATTTGTGGTATTTGGATTGCTACTCTACTCCTATGAAACTCATGTTACATGGTAGACATGATGCTCTAAACAAGATTCCTTTCAGTGTTTACTACCTAATATCAAAAAAAAAAAAGCTTGAGCTCACCTTGCCTTGAAATGCATATAATAGCTGTGCTGGAACAACATTTGTCCATAAGTTGTGAGCCACAAATTTATACAACTTTATTAGTCACGTTTACAAACATATGATAGGTGAAGTTAGTCACACAGGGAATGCTCTCTTTTAATGATCTTATTCTTGACTAGATATATTTAGGTCCCTGCATCAGACTTTGCCTTCTTCATCTAGATTTTCTACAAGTATAGGGAAATCTTGGAAGGTCGCTTCCAGGTTGCATGAGCCTAAGCTGCACAGCCAAGAAAGGTATATGGTAGGTTTCTCTTTTTTTAAATATGCCTTAGGTACAAACTCAGCCCTGATTTGTGAAAATTTCTCAAATTTTAATCCATCACACCCCAATTCTCAAAGCTAGTGCTGTATGGAAGGAATGAGGCTCTCAAACTACAGTTTATGTCTATTTGTTCTGTTGGAAAAAATCTATTGTTAGAAGGCGACACCTTTTTCCATACAAATTCAAGATTTTGGAAGAAAAGATGTTTAAGGCAGACATAAATACATTCATATTTCATACATAACGTATATTTTATATATATATATATATATATATATATATATATATATATATTGTGTGTGTGTATATTTAGATATTTTCTTTTTTGTAGTTATTGACATGCCATCATCACCGAATTAAAGCCTCCTAGGAGTTTCATACTTGAATCAACCTCATATTACAGGAAACATCTGGATCGGCTTAACTTTAAAGTTTAAAGATTACATACTAAGCTGGAGCACGTTTTTCTGAACTTATCAACAGATGCTTCTCCCATTGGAGCAGACAGGTTTTAAATCCTGCAGCGACTATTTTGGTGCAATTTGCATGTGCATATGTACTACCTTTTCGTAAAGAAAGAGAACATGTCTTTTGCCATTTTTTATAGCTCTAGGAATATATGCCACTCTCTCAGAAGTTCTCATGATGTTACTAGGTAAATTAGACAAACTATTAGAATGGTAAGGATGGAATAGTCAACTTAATAGTCCCATCATAAATTAGCCAAACATTTCTCTACAGCTATTTGCTACAATTTTAACTTATGTCATGACATCAATACTAACTGTAGAAGTAGAACAGAGTGAAGTAGAATACACATGCCTGAGCAATATGGTTACAATCAATATACTGTTTTCCAAGATTTTTGATATCTAACACTAAAGTCACTGATCATGTTCCATACTAACAGCACTCTCTTTCTGGAATTTAAACTATATGTTCTTGGACTTCTAAACCATCACAAAAAAAAAATCTCAGAAATCAGTTCTGTCGTTGTGGATCTCAACTCTTTATTCCAGGGTAAGCTAGACTTAGAGCTTCTGTGATTTAGATTTTTTCTTTTTTGGGGGGTAAAAGGGAAGAACACCCTTAAAAACAGCCTCAACGAGACCACATTTAAGGCAGTTTCATACAATCAGTTTGTAATAACAAAGCCAAACTAAATAATGCATGCATTTGATGGTTCAGATTTGTTTCCACGCATGAACTGCTGGACAGCTCTACAATGTCCTTGTTTTTCTTGGACATGACTAAGTAACAGGATAGCCCACAACCTGATTTGCTTCCATTTACATGTTAACGTTCATCAAAAATAAAGAGCACTCATACAAACATGAATATACATAGTATTTCATTATGACATCAATTGTTCTTCCACTTTATCATACAATGGGAACTGATATATCTTTTTCTTTCCTTCTTTTAAAGGGGGGAACTGCTTTATCTTTTTCATTTTCACTGGCTTTGCAGTAATCATGCCTTTTTTCTTGCTGACTTTTTAAGCTTTCATTTTATTGATCTTTTCCTTTTTTTTGCATGAAGTGATGGAGCAATTCCAACACTCACACTGATAATGGGTGGAAATCTTATCAAAGGTACTAGTAATTCAGTATTTATGGAATATGTGCTTCTGTTTCACTTCCATGAGTAGATTGCATTGCTAGAAACCAAAACATAAATGCAAATAAATGCATCTGGTTCATGTTTACAGGCTTGCGAAGTTCAGGCATCCGATTGTCAATTATTATTGGGGTTATAGTTGTTCGGTATATCATGTTGCCCCTAGTAGGCATAGTTGTAATTAAAGGGGCCATTCATCTGGGCCTGGTGCATTCAGATCCTTTATATCAATTCATTCTTTTGGTGCAATATGCACTTCCACCTGCGATGAACATTGGTAAGAAATGCTTCTGCTAGATGGAATTGTGGTGCAAAATTGATATGATTCATTAGGTTCTGTGATGAGCCATACAATCCTGGGACTTATCAGTCCTTGCTGATAAGTTATTTGTCTAGTGATTTAATTTTTTTCTTCAATATGTGATTCATTAACTAAGTGATAATTTTTCGAAGTTCCTATATAACCAAAATGCTTGATGGCAGGTACTATTACTCAATTGTTTGGTGCCGGTGAGAGTGAGTGCTCTGTCATTTTTCTCTGGGCATATGCCCTGGCTTCATTTTCACTCACCCTGTGGTCCACTTTTTTCATGTGGCTCGTATCATGATCAGTTTTAAGTTCAGGACAGGGGATAAAAAGAATAATTCTTGGCAGCATCAAACCCTAAGGATCACACATCAGGCTTCTCATAAGCTCCACATATTGATTGTTTTTGTGGGAGGTGTTTTCATGGAACATGGTCTGAAATGAAACCAAACATGAAGCTGGTTCTCAAAAAGAATCAAATATGAAGCAAATCTGCGAATATAGAAGTCAGAAAATTGAAAGGAGTGCTAATTCAACTATAGCCACACCCTCCTTCATTGGGCTTTACCACAGTCATATGTATTTTGATTGGAAAATTAATGCCTTACTTTTTTTTAATTATAAGTTTCTACCATGTGAGTTGAAAAAAGGAGATTGTTGATTTGGTCCAGACATGAGGAATAGTGGTTATGGAATAGCATTTTTCCCTCATACTTTATTGTTGCCACCATGACAAAAGCTTGTAGAATTTCTTTCAGTATATTCTCCACTTCCATACTAAGATGAAAATTCTGGAGCAGGATACTTTTAATATAACTCCAGTCTTAACATGTAAGAAAGCCATTCCAAGAAAGTTCCATTCCAAAGATTGTGGCCCTTACTGTTTTCTGCTGGTCCAACGGAGGAATTTAATACCTTAAGTACATATGCAAGTCAACAATTTTTTCCTGTCCATTCCAGCTTGTTCCATTGTTGAACTCTTTTGAAATCATCTTCCATTGTCACACTTTTGTACTTCAATATGGCAAGTCTAATGAAAATTTGAAACAAATATTAATCCCATATAACATAGCCAGAGTAGTACTAAATCAAAGCATACACATGTTAGCATTCTTGAAAATGTTTTGGTTGCCCGCCCTTCTCAGATAGACTATAAAAACATCGCAAAGATTAGATCGTAGTAGTCATACACACCAACTCCCCACTCCAATTGCCAATGCTTGAGGGAAGCAATTATACACACCAAAACAACAAGAAACTTGATAGTTCTGGACCAAAACACCTATTTGGTACCCACTATTTGAAGGTCTCAGCACAATGTGCTTTATCCACATCATCAAAGTATGAATGCTCCATTGCTTTCTTTGCAGAGATCCTCTTTGAAGGCTCATATTGCAGCATCTTCTGCAAAATGTGAAAATTTTCTTGTGTTAAAAAGACAGGCAGCAGGGATTAGAAGATAGAAAGACATTACCCCCTCTACTCCATTACAACAAATAAAAAGTACAGATAAGAGCATTTCAGCTCAACGTTTGATTGCTCTAAAAAAATAGCTTAATATTTTAGTGGAAAGTAAACATCTCGGTTTTTATATATGTTAAGGCAATATGCTTCCTTTTATGCACACAGAAAACCAGATCAATGAATGCAGGCTGGACTCACCGAAAGCAGATCAATTCCATCGGCATCAAGATTTTGAATCACGGAAGAAAGTTTCTTGGGGCCCCATTGAGGATACTCGTGCCAGTTAGGCAATTTGCTTACTCCTGGCCACACTTCTTCATTTGGGGTTCCCAATAACCTGCAACAATAAGCAAACAAATGATCAATATGAAGTAAGAAAAGAATTTTCTCAAAGCTAAAATGGAAACAACACAAGAAAAGGAATTGGAAACAACTTCACCTGAAAATGTGAAGGAGCTGCTGCAGTTCTGAGTCTCCAGGAAATAGTGCTTGAGTTGTTACTAGTTCAGCTAGAACGTAAGAAAACCAAGCAAAGCACAACTTAGGCTACTTCAAGAGAAAAAAAAGAAAAGAAAAAAAGCTTCTCTTTTTCAAAGAAATAAGTGAAAGCCTACCGAATATGCAGCCAACAGACCACATATCAACTGGTGTTGAATAATGTGTGGCCCCAAGAAGCACTTCAGGAGCTCTATACCACAGTGTCAGGATCTGAAACATATAGTTATCCTAGTAGTCAGTAATCATGAAACTTAAACAAAAGAAGCACTATGGCATCCAAGGTGCCATGGCACAATACAATCCTCAAGATAATGTTACTTGAACACAATCGTGGAAGATAATTTCTAGAGAACAAACCTCATGAGTATACTTCTTAAGCGGAACAGTGAATGCTCTACTTAGTCCAAGGTCTGCTATTTTAAGCATCATTGTCTTCCGATCCATTAAAAGATTGTGAGGCTTCAGGTCTCTGCAAATGAAGAGGGAGCACGAGATGTGAATCAAGAAACATGGGACCTGCTGTTTGCAAGCTACAAACTAGAAAGAGGGTGGTGGCAATATATATTTTACCTATGCAGTACACCATGACCGTGGCAAAATGCTACACCCTTGCACAGTTGGTACATTAAAATCTGCAGGAAGAAAAATACCAACTCCTAAGGATCTCGATTCAACTAAAAGGCAAAACTCCAAAGGCCATGATTCTGAATGCTGAATTTCCAAAAGCAGAAGGCAAAACTTGCAGATATAACTTTCGGATAATTGATAATATGGAGAATAAATAATGGCTGATAAACCCAATGGCCGAATATAGATTGGTTCTGCTTCATTTAAGAAAACAAAGATATTGTCATTTTGACTAATAAAGCAGAAAATACCTAGGAAATATGTACCCATGAATAACCATTTAAAAATCCATTCTTTAGAAATTATTTTTGCTACCTTGGTAAAAATTTTGGTTCAAAACTCATGGTTATATATGTGTCTCTGAGAAGCTGTTACAAAGGTTACCTTCACGGTTTTGGATGGAATCATCTCCTGGTTCGCGCGGAAGCTTCTGATGTATTTCTTGAGATCAGTGTCCATGTACTCAAAGACCAGATAAAGAACCGTCTTCCCTTCTTTGTTCTGGCCTTGCTTGAGATCCAACAGCCTGGAAATGATAGTGGAAGCGAAGAATTAACAGAAGCCTCGATATTATTAATCTGGACAAATTTGGAAGGTGAGAGAGAAGACCAATGCATAAAAATGCCCAAAAAGTGAACTTAAAAAAGAGAAACTAGCTAATAGGGAGAAGTAGCAAGGAGCTACAAAATTTCGAAAAAATATCTTTTATTATAATCTCAGCAAATTGGCAAGATCTAAAAGATATAAATCATCCAACTGAATGCTAAAATTAAAACATTGTTCCCAAAATAAATTAAAAAAAAAAGAACTAAAAGAACACAAGATAGAAACATCAAAACAAATCCCAAAACAGCAACTTTATAGCATCCCAGTGTTCTCCAAATATTTGTTACCACATGAAACAGAGGCAAAGCTCGAACAAATGCCATACGGGCACAAAGGAATAACATTACCCACAAAAATAGCGACAAATCGCTAGTGGAAAGAGGAAATAAAACCAAGAAACCGTGCAGGAAATATTAGTCAAGACCAGGAATCAAGAAAAAAAACTCTGATTAATTCATGAAATTCAAGGACCAAGAATCATAAGAAGATTTATAGCCAAAAATAAAAAGAAAAAAAAAACTGATATACAAAACCGTAGCCAGAAGACAGAATCTAAAGAGAAGAATCAAAATCCATCGACTTAGAAAGACCCCCAAAATACATAGCAATGGAAACCAAAGATTTGCTCACCGGACGATATGGGGGTCGAAGAAGAGCATTCTGAGAAGCGACACCTCACGGAGAGTGGTCGAGGGGACTCCCTCGTCGTCCTCGGGGAGGCGGGTCTTCTTGAGGGCCACGATCTTTCCCGTGGCCTTCTCCCTCGCCTTGTAGACCTTCCCGTAGGTCCCTTCTCCCACCTTCTCCAGCTTCTCGTAGGCATCCATGGCTCTCGCCGTCGCAGCCATCTCTCTCTCTCTATCTCTCGGGCAGATATTTGGGGTAGGGATTGGGAGAGAAGGGGATTTTATGCGAGCAAAAATAGCCGTTAGGGTTTCCGGTGCGATGCACTAACGGATAGAATTTTTGAAATTCGAATTCAAACTGCATGGTTGGCCCATAGTTGTTTGGGGCCGCTCCAATTGAAACTTTTTGATGCTTGGCCCAGGCTCAGCCCATTTGCTTAATGGAGGCCCTATCTTTCATGCTATGCTTTCAGAGAATCCAACCAGCCAGCTTGACTTGCCGATAATCTTGTCTGGCATTCTGCTTCCAAACTTCCTCAACAAATTCGAGCTCTTATCATGGCTGAAATGGTACGAGTTCAGTTCACCCACATGATCTTCAATAATTCGAATCGAGCATTACATTGATCAGCTCCTAACATGCAAGAAATCATTAGCTCTAGTGTTGTCACTATTTATTGCTAATTATTAGCATAATTTTAAAGATCATATAACAATCTGCAGCATAATATATTTTTTTATTTTTTTTTGTTAGCATGATCTTAATTTTAAAGATCGCATAACAACCTATATCAATCAATAATATTTTTCATTATTAGTGTGATACTATAACCGTCTATATTATTTTTCGAGTCCGACGAAACAGAAATAAAATTCTCACTCTTTTTTCTTTTATTTTTCTCCTCTCCTACCTTCCTCAAATTTTTCTCCTCTCCTACCTTCCTCAACAAATTCAAGTTCTTATCATGCTGAAATGGTACGAGTTCACCTGCATGATCTTCAGTCATTGAAATGGTACGAGTTCACCTGCATGATCTTCAGTCATTGGAATCGAGCATTATGTTGATCAGCTCCTAACTTGCAAGAATCATCAGCCCTGGTGTTGTCACTATTTATTGCTAATTGTGAAGTTTTACCAGAATCTTTTGATTGGTTTCCTAACCACCATTGTCGGAGGTATTTAGCTCATTACACAAATCACCCACCATTGAAATAAAAAATTCACCTCATCATCCAAGTCGATAAAAAGCAGCATCAGACGGTTGCCGAAAATTGAACTATCAACAAATGCTCGTTCCTTTGTCCAACCGAGAGATGCGGATGGGTGTGAAAGGAGAGGAAGAAGGCATACAGATGAACAGAGCATAGGGATCAGGTCAATGGAACCTCAGCTATCTTCCAAGCCTTGGAAAACTCTCATTTGAAATATTGCATTCAGCTTTAGAAAGGGGAAAGGAAAAAAAAGGAATTGAATGCACAAAGATTCATATGCATGAATATCAACATCCCTGCACGCATTAACCATTTTAATTTGATCACGCTATTAAGCATGATTTTGAACCACTCACAGTAACAGAAATCCTTGCAAACAATATGCTAGATCTCCAAGTTCCGAGGGTACTCCAGATATATTTTTCTTGCTTAGCTCTGGCAAGAGGGAGAGGGGAAAAAAAATCATATATATTATTAAGTCATTGTCAAAAAGAGGTCATAATACATGCATTAGACACACTGAACAGCCAATGTTACAACCAACTTGCTTCCAAACCAAAAACAGGTGTTACAGAGAACCCGTATTCACTGAAACTATTCATTTGATGGCAAAAATAATACCAAACCCTTCAACCAAATAAATTTGGAAATTCAATGGAAGGTTAAAAGAACACTCATTGAGTTACAGTAGCAACAGATTCAGCATGTGGTTCTCCTTCCTTGTTCAAGGCTTCCCATCTTAGCTCCCTAAGAATTTTGAACCTCTCATCTAATGTCACAAAACCTGTTTGAGGACTAACTGCTCCACAAGTACCAGCTTCATATATTAGGACTATGCTGGCCCCCATGTCAGGGCCATGAAGCTTTCCAGTAAGCAGTAACCGGATGGGCATAAAGAGAGATCTCCCCTGAAAGAAAACATAGAGATGACATCTTTCAGCCGGAAAGACTAAACATGCAAGTTCAGATTGGATGATATTGGAGATTGAATCTGCATTGGTGATAGACATAATATATATATATATATTAAAAAAGAGAGGATCTATATTTGTGAAACTGAAGTGCTAACAAAAGGCTAGTAAGGTGTCTCGAGCATATGAAAGAAGAAATGCCAATAGAAGGAAGCATTTTGAGACTGCTTATAAACTTTGATATGACTTCAGAATGACTTCTATTGATTGGGTAACTTCGAATTATTTTGTCAGCTGAAAGTGTGCAAACTTCCCAATAGATTAGGTGTGTCATCTTGATAACAACAAAAATCATAGGGTGGCATGATAATTAAATTTATCCTCAATTATCCATTAATCAGAGACAGGCTATTTCATCAGGGACAAAGAAAGAGATATTTTAACAAGGTCCCAGGGTTAAAAAGAAAATCTTTCTGAAACTCATTAGAGATTATTCAACTAAAAAAAGACCGCCCGAATGGTCATTTTGCAAGAATAAACAATTAAACTGCGGTTACAAATGCACTATCCTTCATCAGACATCTATTACTTGTGGGATTATCAAGTTGCCTGGTAAGCAGACGCCACTCCCAAGCTATAGCAATCAGATCTTAAATAAACAGCTATTTTTGATATCTCGTTCTAATTTCATGCATTTTAGATGACTGGGAAGGAAAAGGGGAAGTCATATCTCTAGCAACTGGAGAAACATAGCATATTAATTCAAATATCTTGAAATCTTGAAAATATCAAAAGAGACCTTGGCCGGAGAAGTTTTATGCCACACATTATTGTTATGTACTTGAAGTCCATTGCCAGGGGTCACCTGGGCTATTGGACAAGTAGGATGTCATGTGGCCTCATAAACTAACCTTGCGCTTCAATATCTTGCCAAAGCTTTTCACCCATTTTTGCCAACCAGCATGACCTTCCTCCAATGCTTCACGAAGCTCTCCACTATCATAAGCAGAAATCAAGCTAGCAGCCACCTCAGAAAGCTTATCTTGTACCACAGGTTTACATTCCGCACTGCAGATTGCACATGTCACATATGAGTAGAATCAAAGGCACTAACTTGATATGTAGAGACAATCACTTGAAGCTACTGCACCTAACTACTTTCTCAGGTTTAAGACTAACAAGTACGGTTCAACTAGGCCAACCTAGGTTCATCACCGAGAAGAAAGCCCTAGGGTAAACCAGCTGTTTCCCTCTAGACAAGTGAAACAGTCTCAGCAACATGAAACAACACCACAACAGTGGTGTACAAAGTTGTGTTATAACAAAAGCATGTTATAACAATCTTATATTGGTTAAGAAATAAAAGTCATTCTCATCAAAATAGAGAAGGTTCTATCACCTGGCCAACGTAGAGTCCAATGGATAAGAAAGCAAATTCAACAGAGCCGTATCTACATCTGTTACCAAATCAATCCCATCCTTCAACAACTCTGCTGCATCCTGTACATGGGTTTATGCTGTTAGTGTTAGCATGTACTCTTTTCAAAATCAAGTAAACAATTTTAAAAGTAGGAGTTCACTTAAGTGTGTGCATGAAGTGCATTAAACAAATAGCCAGAACCATCATTGCTTGTCCACCTGTATGCAATTGACTTTTACATCTTTTTTTGTTGGTTGTACACCTCATAGATTATCAAGAAAGAGATCGATATATATTACTTCATTTTGGTTCAACTATATCACCTACCAATAATTAATTAGACACAAAATACTAATTGCTTCGTAAATAAAAAAGATATCAAGTCGGAAGTTGTTGTGGACACAATTCAGGGACAATAAATGCCTCAGGGATGAAGAAAAAGATTCATCATATTTAACCAAGGCTCTATAAGGCGGTGCCAGTCTGCATGGTGCAGTACATACTGTGCATGGTTTCCTAAAGGGATCCAGGCATCTGCCTAGGCCTTTAGGCAGATCGGGCACCCTAGGTACCTTGCCTGGGCCCAAGCAACTCATCTGCCATGAAGCAGGCGCCTGGGCACACATCCATGCCTAAAGCACATCTTTAGGCTAGTGCTTGCATGCTAAGCAGGCAACTACGAGTCAACTAGATGGATCAGGTACCCATCAACCCAGTACTCAATCCAAATTATTTTAACAATTTTTCGTTCCCCTTTCCCCCATTTCTCCAAATCCACTACTTTCTAACACTAACTGAGCATGCCCTAGGAAAAGGCATGGTCATTGGTCGAAGATCGATGGTCGGGGAGCGGTGAACCATGAAAAAGCAATAGCTGTCGACACTTAGAGATAAGTTTTTTCACTTTAGAATTTTTTTCCTCTTCTCTAGCTCTCTTTTCCCCCCTTTTTTTTAAGATGGTGCAAGCTATGGACTGGTTGCTGCTCTAATTGTGCTGTCAGTAAAAGCTGTTGCTACTGGTGGTGTTGCCGCTGCTGCAACAGCAGTGGTGGTGCTACCAATGTTGGTTGCTGCTGGTGTTGCTACTAAGAGCTGCAGTAGGGGCTGTGCTTGAGCAGCCGCCTAGGCGCCCGCCTAAAACCTAAGCGCTGATTGCCCCCTTGGCCGCTCACCTTGTGCCTTTCGTGTTCTAAAACATTGATACTATGCTGTCTTATGATGTGCTGAAACAAGGAGAGCATCTAGAAAGAATTTTCAGTTAAGAATATCAAAGGAAAGGTGAATCGCTGCCTTGCTTAACTGTGTTGAAAGCCTGGCATGGTATGTACTGGCCAGCATCCAAATCTTTTGATTCTACTACACATTTACAAAGCTTTGACATTTGTCACTTCACATAATTAAAACTTAAAACCAGATTTAATATTGGAGAGTTCACGAAGTCAGACATGTCCAAAAGTTAAGATCTATGCACATGATTTAAATGTAACCTAAAAAGCTAAAAACCCTTAAAATACTAATAAAAGGCAAATAGCAGTTTGATAGCCACTTAAATGTAAAAAAATAAATGTTTACCTCTACAAATTTGCCTTTAGATTCTAAGAGAATACCAGTGCTTTTCCACCGATCTCCAAAAATCTCAATCAACTTTTCTGATGGAAGGGCTCTTAAATGCTGACCGTTCATCCACCTAATTGCAACAGAAAGACCATGTTAGCACGTAAACAATAACAAAAATTAGTCAGGCAACATCAATTTCCTCCATCTCTATTTTTGGTTGGGTGGGCATAATTATTTTGTTTTTACAACCATCCAAACAACATCAACAACTAAGAAACAAGAACCCTGCAAACGACCAAGGTTCAACCAATATCTACCGAATAAACTGCTGTATTATCATAGAACTTATGCTGCTGTAGCCAGTGGCAGATGCAGGCAAACATCTTTTGCAGCAAACATGAAAAAATCCTGATAGAGATGCTATGTATAAATATTTAAAAGCAAGAGCATGTGTCTTCAATGATCACCCACATGCCTAGGGTCAAAAAAAAAAAAAAAACACTAAGGCAGACAGGATTGGTGCAAAAATGGCTAGAGAATTAGGTGTTTTGAAAAATTAAAGGAAGCAGTGAAAAATAAAATCAAATGAGATACTGGTATAATATTACAGAAAGAGAGTGGTGAACTGCATGAGAGGCAGGCAACCCCCTTAAGATAAGAGGAGCTTCGTTGGCAAGGGAAATGGGACCACAATTCATTTTATGTGCTATTGATTGTCCTCCATTTTAAGAAAAGAGAGGGAAGAGGGGGGGGGGGGAGTTTATAATTGACTACATGAAATAGGGAGTCACTCAATTCACTATTTCAAACTTAAACTCGGCATATTGTTATTAATCAAGTCATGCCATAGAAAAAAGGAGAAAATACTTTCAGATATAACATCAATTGATAAAGAAGTGCAATTGATAACCTTCTTATTTCTTGTTGAGTATTTACCTTAACTTTGTTGAATCAAAGATTGCTCCACTTTTATTGACACGATTGATAGAAAACTTTTCAACTACAAAACATAAAAAGTACAGCCGGATGAGCAAATTATAATGAAATTTCTTCCATTCTCACTGTTATCAGCATAAGTATTAATAAAACATGAACAGTAAAAGAAACAAGAAAATCTACCAAGCTGATCAATGGTAAAAAATTCATTTTCTGTTCCATCACCCCAACCCAAGAGTGCTAGGTAGTTCACCATAGCCTGAGGTAGATATCCCATTTCCCTAAACTGAATAAAAGGGAGGAAAAAAACAGAGACCACAATCTAAATTACTAGAAGTGTTGGAGAAACTTAAACAAGTACAAAAAGTATGCTTAAATGAAAATAATATATTTGAAACATGTCATTGTACTATCTTAACCACGAAACTATCTCCTAAACATTATGACACTTTAGCAAGTACCTGTCCCACTGAAGTTGCCCCATGACGTTTTGATAATTTACTTCGATCTGGGGCAAGAATTAGAGAAACATGTGCAAAGGAAGGCATTGGAAATCCAAGTGCCTGCAAAATAATATTAATCATGTTCATACTATCACATCCACCAACTGTAGATAAAAAGGGAAGTAATCCAAAAAGAAAAAAGATCGAAAACAGAGCAAACTCACTTTATATATAAGTGCTTGCCGCAAGGTGTTTGGTAAATGCTCCTCAGCCCTGACGTGCAAAACAAAACGTGAAAGGGAGACGTCATGTCAAACTTATTCTATACAAGACCATTAACCTTAAGGAGTAAAGCTCATTGACAGTAAGGAAAAAAAAGGAACTACCTAATAACATGGGATATACGCATGGTAGCATCGTCAACAGTGACACAGAAATTGTATACTGGTTGGCCGTTGCTTCTCATTATCACAAAGTCACCGAGTGTGTCTAGGCTCCAACCGACCTTTATGAAACTATCAAATGAATCAGCAACTAAAATTTCAATTGCACAATTGGCAAGATATTTACAAATGCAAAACCATAATGATACAATCACTTTTAGAAATCCCAATTAAAAGATCAGCATTCCCCCCATTAAGCAAGCAGGCCAGGAGCTTACTTCACCACGGATAAGATCATTAATTTTCAAGGTCCCTTTCTTAGGTACATGAAAACGATAGGTATAAGGTGTTCCTTTTGCCAATTCCTCCTGTATTTCTTCATCTGAAGCAGTGGCCCACTTCCCCATATATACTGGTGGCAGCTGCATTTGTTTTGCTGTTTCCTTCATTTGTTCTAGTTCCTAGAAAGAACGACTGTTGATAAGAAAATGCTCCATAATTTTAGAAAAAAGTTGGGCAAAAACAACAATAATTTAAGAACTAGAAAACAAGTACGATACACTGTTCTCAAATCCAATTGCAGCAGCTCATGAAGTAACTGGCAGTGCATTTTCTAAAATGTATCCTAAAGAACTATTCATTTGCACTTAACAAAAACAAGAGGATGCATTTTTCTTCTTCTATCTTGTAGAGGTACAAAAGTCTTATCAAAGTTAAAATGCTTAGGAAGTTAGGTACATTTGGCTACTTAACAAGTCCTCAAGGTAACTACTAGTGAAAAAATCGGTCAGTGGAACATATAATGGATCATCCTTTGGTATATCACTATATCCTCTTTTTTTTTTTCAAACTTGAGTGCAAGATGCAGATACTGACTTCTTGAAAAGTAGCTCAGCAATTAGTCAAGAAGTGCAATGAGTTAGCAAGTTCTTAATCTGATCACTGCATGGAAAGCAAGTTAGAGAGAGAGAGAGAGAAAGAGACTGTGAGTGAGAGAAAAGAAGCTGATCTTAATCACCTGTTCCCTAACTCACCTAGAATAACATTTGTCATAATAATACTGGGCTTAGTAACATAACCCACTATTAAGGTGATGCTGCAACAATATGTAATTCCTGATGAAAATTGACACCCTTCGATTTAGAAAGTAACCATGTTTGGAGTTGAACATAAAATGAAGAAATCTGAGATCAAGTTGGAGTAATTAACGAAGTACTAGAGTCGAATACAAAGTATATATTTCGACCATGCTTTAAATTTAGACCATAGACATTAAGACAGAAAGTACACTCTACGTTAAACACATGCCATAAATCCTAGAGAACTATTTAGATAAAAAACTTAGCAGACCACCTAAGAACTGACTTATACGCACAAATTACTTAAGCCTTGTCTGGTTCAGAAATACTTCTATGTTAAGTATAACCAAGGGAATCACTTAGGAGTTAGGACCTGCTTAGTTCCAGCATGGTTTACCCGAGTTATTCGAATATTTTAAATAATTTAAGCCAGCTTCAGAAGAATTAACTAAAAGGGTGCATGTTAACTTTCTAGAATCCCCCAAGTACCCTTCCTTTAACCTGCTTTATTCCAGTGCCAAAAAGGTAGCTAGGAAAAGTAAAACTCGATAAGTGGGTTTTATTCGGGTTCTGTCTAGGTTATTCATCGACCAAGAAGTTAATGGCAAAAGAAAGGATCATTGGAATAAATCTATTATACTATTTGGTCAAAATGAGGTTAGGGCAAGTACCGAGCCGTACTGCAAGCGGACCGGGATAGTTCTAGCAACCAAAACAAAAAGCATCCGACAGAGGAAGAGAAGAAGAAGGAAAGAGAGAGAAAGAGAGAGAGAGAGAAGGGCAGGGAGGGAGAGAAAGGAAGATCAGAGGCTGGTGAGCGCGCGGAGAGGGAGAAGGAGAAGGAAAGAGAGGAAAAGAGAGGGAGAGAGCGGGGGAGGGAGGGAGGGAGGGAGAGGAAGGAAGAGCGGAGGCCGATAAAGGGCCGGCAGAGGCTGGCGAGCGCGTGGAGGGCCACGAAGGAGGGGCTCTGCCTCCGATCCCCTCTTTCTCTCTCCCTCCCTCTCTCCCCCTTCTCTCTCTCTTTTTCTCTCTCCTGTTCTTCCTCTCCCCCGCCTCCTCTATTATGTCGGTACGGACTAGCACGGAACGGCATGGGGGCGTACCGACCCATGCCGCTGGGCAACTGGTCCGAGCCTCGATTCCGGCACAGCAAACCTTGGGTCAAAATTTTTTTATTTAGGATGACAAGACATGAAAGCAACAATTAAAACCACCCTTTTGCCCCTCCAGCAACTTCTTTCATGCTAGAGCAAAATGGTTGTTTGGTGGGATGGAGTGAAAAAGAGTGGTATACAGAGGGCTTAATCAGGTACATTGTGCAATATCCCTGAGCAAAACAGGGACTCCACTTTAACTTTCTTCTTAGACATTTAAACTATTGAAACTAGTCTAAGAAATAATGATCAACTATAGAAATATGTCATAAATTACCTCATTTGAACAAAAACACCTGTAAACAGCACCAGAATTCAACAACTTCTCAGCATATTGTTTGTATAGGGAATTTCGTTCTGACTGCCTATAAGGACCATAATCTCCACCCACACCAGGGCCTGCACATATATCAACATTCAGACAACCAAAGATTATATCTTTAAAGACAACAACACCTACCTTACATTTTCCTGCAATAATTACAAAGATTCAAAATGTACCAAAAAGGTTTACAACAATAGGAAAGTTCAACTTAGCTTTAAATATTGCAAAACTCAACTACAGGTCCTTTTAAGAAACTTGGTTCATAATCCTTGCAGTTCACAATTAAGCCACCAAACAAATGGAAACATAACATTGGCTTATAACTTCATGGCCATATTTTCTCTAAAAGAAGAGATCACAAAATATAGTATCACATACCATGCCAACCAACTCCTCCTGTATTATGGGTGAATAACGTGCACCAGCAGATGGTACATAATACGTAAAAGGATCTTTTGCATATGTACCCCTGTAAATATGACTTGTTGTGTATTTATTCCTTGAAATTTTATGCATATATACATAACCCTAAATTTATCATGTTCTTCCAGTGATGCCCCTCCCATTAGACCATCGGCTGATTGTGTTAATATGCAGCCATTTTAAAATGATTCTATTACCCTTTGCATCCATACCCTAAAAAACTATGCAAACAAAGCTCCTCAAAAAACAAAATGCATGTTAAAATTTTCTAAAGGGTGTTGATGATAACAGGTAATAGAGTCATTTTACATGTGAAACAGCTAATCATGCCATCAGCCAAAAGTCTGACTGACAGAGCATCATTGCAAAAAACAAGGTGAGTTCGGAGATGCGTATGCAAATAGTGATTTTTGAGAGGTAAAAATGCAATAGTCATATTTACAAGAGTATAGATGCAAACTATCTAAGCTTTTTAACTTAAAAAGGCTTCTTTCTTTCTTTTCAATCAGTAGAATGTTGGTAAGATATCTCTACATAATATCATAATAACTTTTTTTCATGTTGGCAAGCAACATCATATGTTTAAGTTTTGACTTGCGACATCATGTTCAAAACATGAACCAATGAACCTTCTCTGGTTGACCAAAAAAGATGAAATTATAAAGACAGCTAAAGTGGTAAGCTTTAATTCTGAATATTGTCATTTGCTTTCTGATTTAGACAGGCCATAAACTATAAGAGGTAAGCAAGATAGGTGCATCAAATTTCAGGTAACTTCAATTGTGCTGCCAATTTGGTAAGTAAGATCTCTAGTTGACATCTGATGGGAAAAAAACAACTCAGTGCCTTCGCAATCTTGTTTACTTAGAGACTTCTCCTAGCAGATCATCATTTGATCTGAAAAGATTTGGTGATAATAACATGGACTATATAATTCTTGCCAAATTCACATTAGATCCAATCTAAATGAAAATATTGCACTTATCAATACATTATTGCAGACCACAGAGATTGAAAGATAAATCCATGTCAAGACCAAGGTAGAGTCTCCAAAAAAATAACTGAAAATTTATCCAAAAAGATATATCTATCGATGTCCTAGACTACCAGTGGCATAAGTGGTAACTAAAGAGACAAAGAGCATTTCTTGGCAAGGACCAAGGAGAAAAGAATGCCAATACGACAAATTGGAGGCCTAAGTGGTTAAAATCAAGGAATAAATGGAATTATTCTGTAACAAGCTCCTTTCAGTGTCATTGCTTGGCCAAGAGTAACAGCATGGGAACCACTATATGATTCATGGAATTGATTGGCAGCATTCTCCAGCAGTTCTTATTTCATTAAAATATTGCAGCATGCTATTTGATGACTTTGTTATGGCTGGTGCTTTTGAACGGTACATCTCCATGGGAGAAAATTTTCCACATAGTTGAAGGGATGCAACAAGGGTATCCCATCCAATGCAATGTACTCTATGAGCACTTTCTCTAAGCAAAACGAATCATTGATACTATTAGATAGGTCATGGCAAACAGTAAAGAAAAATAAAATGTTCAAATCTAGCAATATTTAATAAAAAAACACCTTCATCCCAATCAAGACCAAGCCAAGAAAGATCATTCAACATTGCTTCTTCGGATTTCCTAGTAGATCTCTCTAAGTCAGTGTCTTCAATTCGAAGAACAAACTTTCCACCCTTAGACCTGTGAAAAAAAATATATTTATCATGACGAAAATGTTGTATAAGAGAATAACTTCCCTAACTAATGACATTTAAAATATGTGGACATGATAGAATTTCAAAAAACAATAAAAAGGCATGAGCTATAAAGTGGGCATGTTGACAATTCAACTGAAAACAAAAGCAGCAAAATATTTTTCAATGAATACCGAAAATGGAATACATAGAAAGTAATTCAAAAGACCCAATTCAGGAGGCATTTTTGAAACTCCTGAATTGGAAAGTTGAAACCACTCACCAGTATAGTCCATCTTAAATTTCAGATTTTGGAATACCACAGACTGAATTTATCTTCTCGAGCTATTATCAACATCAACGAAAGACTACATAGGTAGATGTCAAAAAATGGAGGATTCCCCAAGGGCATGATTTTTTTTTTTCCTGTTTGGGTGGTCAATAGCCTTTTTATTTCATTTGTATAATATATTCAGCCATTTTAGCAGTGGTATAAAAGTACAAAATTACAGCAGAGTTTGAGATGGCAGGGAATTCAATGTCTTTGTGATAGTGATAAGAGGAAAATGCTCATCCAAGAAAACAAAACAAGAAAAAAGCATTCCCCAAAGTCTCAGAAACAGTTCGAGATATTTAAGCACTGATAGAAAATAATCACAATAAAAGATGTGAACGAAAGTCTGAAGGATTTCATGAACACTTTCCTGGCTTAGAGCAAATCCAAGTTTTGAGAGCAGGAAATATACTGTTAGGATTACTTAAAACATGAATTATCTGAACTTTCATTTCTTTACTGAAACATGATTTCTAATGAGTATTTCAGTAGTATATATAAAAAATAATCTCAAAAATGTTGTTTGAAACGGTCCACTGTAGGACATCGTTTTGGCAGTCCACGTAATTTGAAATTAGTTTAATAGTTACATCTTTGGAACAAAAAATGACCAATTACTCATTCTCGCACCACTAGCCACACACTCAAGCCTCTTTTCTCGGTAAAATTTGAGCCTTACCATTGGCCTAATGAGGTAAAAGATCTCGACATATTGAGGAAATGCAGTTAAAGAACGTTAACGTGTACGATAACTATGCCAATAATTTATGAGAAATTAAAATTCTAGAATTAAAGAAATCCACATAAAGTGCACCAAATCCAAAACCTCAACTTTTCGAAGAATTAGCAAAGAGACGTAACTAAAATTTTCTACAAGATCGCCACTTTACCCTAAAAAAGGTATGCCCATCTTTTTCCATACAACGAAAAGAAAACACAATACAGACCTAAATCTCAAAATCTCCGTGATTGAGAGAGAGAGAGAGAGAGAGAGAGAGAGAGAGATGAACCTGGCAAATAGGTAGTTGAAAAGAGCCGTCCTTGCTCCCCCGACATGGAGGTTCCCGGTGGGCGACGGAGCGAACCGGACCCGGACCTCGCCATCCGCCGGATCGGCGGCGGAAGAAGCCGAGACGGAGAGACTCCTCCGGCTGATGGAGAGGTAGCGTTTGGAGACAAGGCACGGGCGGAGGAAGGAAGGCGGGAGATCCGGACGAACCCTAATCCAAAGCGACGGCGATCCCACGAGAGTCGCCATTACCCTTCTTGAGCGAGCTCTCGCGCTGAAGGGTGGAAATGGGGAAAGAGAGGATGCTACCTTGAGAGAGGATACGCCCTAAAAAAAAATGTTTTCTTTTATCCTCAAACTTGCCGAAAAAACGTTACATGATCATTCTCAGCTAATCTTTTACTATGGACATATTATATTATGATAAAAATGTTCTTGGCTTCCATAATTATGTATAATAGTCTATTATCATAATCTCACATTAACTGATAAAAAAATATCCAAATTACATCTTTTTCCTAAAAAATTGATAGATATTTTTTTCACGATATCAACCATTGGATGGCATCTCGCATAAATATCAGACACTTCGAACTTCTTAATTCGTCTATCTACACAAATCTCAAAACAACTATTTCGCAATCCAATAATAAATTTGTACGAAGAAAAGCGAATTTTTGATTTGCACAAAAGATACAATCTAAACTCTTAAAAAGATGCCATGTAGATTTTATTAGCTTGGCCAGTTCTCTTCTCAACAACTTAAACTTTTAGAATCAGTTTGGACAAGCAGCATCAGAGCCAGAACTATTGTGCGACATCATCTTTATTAGTTATATGAACTCCTCATTGAGAGATTTCTTTGTTAGCTTGCACCAATTCTCTTCCTAATAGCTCAAATCTATAAATTATAAATATGCGGTACTTTATTTTAATGATTAGACATTATATATATATTTTTTAAAGAATGGTATATTGTGCCACCAAGGTAGTAGCCTGGTGGTAAGAGGGCGATATTTCCGCCCAAGTTGCCCGGGTTCGAAACGCACGGGCTCACCCCACGGGTCGGGGAAGGCACGAATATTCCCTAGTGGAAGGGGGGCTCAATAATGGGGCTGCTACGCAGGTGGGCTGGTCCCTTCCCCTCCCCTCCTATTTTTGACCAAAAAAAAAAAAGAATGGTATATTGTAAAAATAAATAAATAAAGTTTTAAGAAAATATAAAATTTATATATACAAATATACTCTTTCTTAGAGTTTATTCCGGACGCAGTGTGACATTTCAAATTTTGGATAAATCAATGTAATATTTCTAAAAATTATAAATTGATGAATAATCAAAAATATATAATAATACATGCATATGTATATTTCTATGTATATAAGATATATATTTCAAGATATGCTATTCTGTTGTGCATAGAGAGAAGACATTGGGAGGAGGAAGGATAAAATGGGATGAGCGATAGGCAAGGCATCAAGAGAGAGGAAGGATGGATATTAGGAGTTTATTAAAGATGAAGCATAGGCAGATGTCACATTTATGATTTTATAAAATGGCCGAATGCAATCTTGTAATAAATCCGATTAAATTTATAGACAAAAATACACTTTAATTGCAAACTTGTTATATAGGTACAAACTTTTTACTGCAAACTTTTTTTTTTAAGATGCAAACTTCAGCTACATGGTGGTATAACCCTGAGCCATTTGTCTGATCTGCTGTATGTTAGTCTTTTTGGCTCCTGCTGATTTAGGGTTCCATTGGTTGCTGATTTCAAAATATTTAAGTAATTGGACTTTAGAACTTTTCTTTTTACCAGAGGAGAGAAAAAAAATACTTTAGGCAAATGGTTTGCCGACTTGAGTTGAGGCACCTATGTTAGGATCACATTCCGTTATAATTCTCGTCGGTATCATACCTCGCAGTCTGGAATTAGCTCGCATCTATTTAATAATGGTCTGGTCTCCACTGATTTGGAGCTATAAAATCTCCAGAACCGTTCGACAACAAACGAACGGTTGATCAAAAGACCGTGGAGTCCTCTGATCGTCTACCTTGAGAGTGGAATCTCTGGGAGCGCGAGAGCATCTCTCGCTCCCTGCTCGCTCTCGCTCGTCTCTCGCTTTCTCTCCCCTCGAAACCCTAGGTAGGGTTTTCGTGATCCAGTTGAATCTACCACACCCGATCTCAAAATCCTAGCTTTCCCATCCCTTCGGTCGCGGAGAATGGAGGACTACCCCGAGGAGCTCCGAACCCCGCCCGTCTCCCTCGTCTCCCTCGTCGGGTGCCCGGAGCTCCACCACGCGATCTCGGCGTTCCTCCACTCCGAGCAGCCCCCCATAAACACCCTCGCGCTGCCGGATTTTTCCAAGATCTCCGTTTTGGCTCGGAAGCAGAAGGATCCCCTTGCTTCTACCCCGCCGCCGGCGGGGATCCTGAAGAGGGACTGGCTCTTAAAACACCGGACCAAGATCCCCGCCGTCGCCGCCGCCCTTTTTAGCTCGGAGCAAGTCGCCGGTGACCCCGCGCAGTGGCTACAGCTCTGCACCGATCTTGAGAACCTAAAGTACGGATCCCTTCCTCTTCGAATCTGTGTTCTTGTATGTTAGTTTATATACAGGTCTGTAGCATCAGATGAAAGGAAAAAAAGATGGAACTTTGCGCAAATTTCAAATTTTTTTCAGGTGTTAAATTGACTTTAACTTCTCTGGCTTAAACCGTCACTAGGCAATGTTAGGAAAAGATCAACTTTTGATCAACTTTATGGTGCCCATTCTCTTTGTGTTCTTCTTTCTTCCTTTTCTAATTCATTTTTTTTTGACCTTTGATGCGTTATGTTGTTGTCTATTTTAGTGCATTTTCTTTTTGAAATTCTTATTTCTTTTCTTACACGCTTTTTTTTAAAAAAAAATTAGAACTTTTCGAGTCTTGCTGTTGACTTAAGTAAAAGGCAGTTTGGTTTAGAGAAATGCAGATGAGTGCGCCTGTTTTTCAGCCAAGGAGGACATCCTTCGATGCACGCTTGGTGATCATGCACATAGATATGAGTACCAGATAAACTACATTATAGAATAGAACAAGAATTATTAGTTATTTTCTTGTTTCTTCTGAGTGCATTAATGCTCAATACATAAAGGTAACAGGCTTTGTGCTTGTTAGGCATATCTGGAAATAGTACATGACAAAGTAAACTAGAAGTGCGGAAGTTAACATTTTGCCAAAGTTGGATTTTGACAAAGATGAATTGGTCAGATGAAGAGCAGTCATCATAACCTGCTCCATGGTGCTTGCGAATACATTCTTAAAAGGATGTTCAGAATCTAAAACAAAATAATCATCAAGGGGATCCTGCTTATATTTTCCCCCCCATTTTTTTGGTAAAAATATTTCCCCCCTTTTCACAACATAGATTTTTAAATAGAAAAAGGAGATGCATGTGTTTGATTTGATATCAGGGATTAATCATTTTTCCCATTTTCTACATATTAACACTTGTTTGGACATTCTTGGGAAATGCAGGCTTAGATAACATTCAGCTATACTAAATATCACACGTAGTGGCACCCCATTTCATTGGTCTTGTTCCTGCACCAGGAGCCCTTGAAACTCTATTCCACAAAAGTACCCCAGAGGGGCCTTTCTTCAAGGCTGGTGTCCCGTGTTCGAATTAATAGCTATATGCGCTTAACACACATGCTTAGGACTTGATTGGAATTTGCATTATTGAATGGCTTAAGGGTGGAGCTAAGCATTTCACCTATGAAATTTAACCTGGCATTGATGCAGGCCTTCTTTGCAAATCAGTAAAACTTTTCCAGGATCTTGTCATGGGAAGATCTGAACTAGAAATATTCAGATGCTTTCTTTGGGGTTGTTCAAGGCAATGAAATCCATTCTTCTATTTTGTCATATGCCGATATGTTTAACTTTGATCACTTCGTCGATATGTGTGCTGATGCCTTTGCTATAACTCATTTGGATTTGGATTCTGGGGAAATTAATGCTTATTCAACCTCTTTGTTTATAACTGTAATTTTACAGTTATGTGTGATTCCTCTCTGGAATTTGGGGACATTGCAGGAGATTTATGAGGTTTTGGTGGCACAATATGATTTAATAGGATGGAGGTTGTAAAGTTATATAAGGTTCTTGGGAATCGTTACCTTCCCCTATTATGCTAAGCTTTTGAAGATGGTTCTTTGTGCCCTTAGAGGGTAGAAGTGGTGAATAGTTGTGATAATGCATGAGAGACACTGGCAAAGGCAAATAGAGTAAAGAGTAGTGGTAATATCTAACAATAAGGGAATGTGCAACTTTTCAGTTTTAGCTTTGTTTTTGCAATATCTAGATTGGGTTTCATGGGAGAAGCTGGGTCTACTAAAATACTAGCCGTCACTTGCATTGTGTATAACTAGTGATTGGCATGTGTATAACATCAAAGGATCTTTGAAGGCTGAGGCCCCCAATATGACTAAAAATATTTCTTTAATTTTTTTAAAAAATAGGAGTAGCAACAGAGGAGCTACAAATGTGGTGGCAAACAGAGATTCACAAACATGTGCAATGTATGCAATGAGATGTTAAAGGCTTTCACACCACTATATTAGAAGGATAGATAAGCATGCAAGAAAATTTTTGGTTTAATGGAATCTGAAATGAAACCAAATGAATTTGTGTAATGAACAATTAAAAGTGAACCTTAGCACAGTAGTAAAAGTATTTCAGAAAAAAAATCAATCCATGTTGCTTGTGGGTTACTGTGGTTATTTCATACTATTGTTGGACATACGTGATGCATATTAAATGATTTAGTAATTAATATTATGATGACACACGATGTTGAATGAAGTACTTTGGTTATAGGTCCTAATTGCTTATATATGGGCAATTATACCAAGAGAAAGGGTGGATTTGGTCAAAGGTTGAGACCAGATAGATCGAAAGATGACTATGATTTTATTGACAGGGAATAATTTACATAGAGCTTTAATTCCATTAAGAAAAAAGATGGAATAGGGGTAAGTTTTACCCTCATAACTCATATGAGAGGAGTATTGGACTGCTGCAGTGTTACTATTCTGCACGTGCATGCATGAGAGAGAGATGTTTGCAGTGTAAACTGTTGGAACTGGGATCCTATTATATGAAACTTACAGAAAATGGCTTGCTTATTCTTTTACAATGCCATTTGGAGAAGTATCTAACCTTTGAAGGTTTTCATGCATGGAAATCTTAGTTTTTCATCTTCTTTATAAATCATTTTAGTTACACTTTCCATTTTTGTGCTGTTCTTATTCTTATTTGAAAGTAACATATGCTTATTGAGTTAAAGATCTGGTTTTAGTGGGTGTATTCCGTACTTTGGTCTTAAGTGTTACAACATATCCATTCTTTTTTGATGCCTTTAATCTCATGCATTAAATTGACAGAGCTGTGCTTCGTGGAAGAAGTACCAAATTGGTAGTTGTGCTCGTGCAGACAAGTGTTAATGGTAAGTAATTAGGTTAGGTTCTTAAGTTACCCTATCTGTTCTTATTAGAACAACAAGTGATATGAGGTTCTATGTTGTCAGTGCAAGATGCCAAATGACTACTATTTATTGATCTACATTTAATGAATCAATCTATGGTGTAGCCTATTAACCAACATCTGTTGTGCCGGTACTAGGCCCTGTACCAGTTGCCCGGCGGCACGGGTCGGTACGGCCCCGCGCTGTGCCGTGTCGGCCCTGTACTGACACAATAGAGGCGGGGGAAAGGAAGAACGTGAGAGAGGAAAAGAAAGAGAGAGAGAGAGAGAGGGAGGGAGGGAGAGGGAGAGGAAGGAGAAGAGAGGTCGGCGGAGGCCGGGGAGCCTCCGTGTGGAGGAGGCAGGGGCCCCGACTGACCTCTCTCCTTCTTTTCCCTCTCCCTCCCCCTCTCTCTCTTTCTCTTTTTCCTTCTCCTTCTCCCCCTCCAGTGACAAGGTCTCGATTTTGTTACCGGAATCGTCCTAGTCCGCTGCTGGTACGGCATGGGACGCCTTGAATCGGACGGTTCCGCCGACCATGCTTTTAGTCGTTCTTCTTGATGCGTATGATGTTTGTGCATATTGCTCCATTCCACATATGAAGATTTTTAAACCTTTGGTCATCAATCAAGTAAGATGTATGGTCACTTGCATGTTTAATGCAGATGAAGTGAGTGAAGACCTTATGATTGCACTGAGAAAGCGTGCAGAGATCGATTCCAAGCACCTGATTGTGTTTGTTCAGAATGATGCATCAGAATTAAGAATATCACTCAACAGGTCTGTAAAAACTTCGTTGGTCCTTGATTGTTGTATGCTCTTTAATGTATATTTCCATGGGTAAGCTTAACTGATTGCAGAAATTTGAACGTTCTTTATTTGTTAAATGAATTTTTAGATTCCTCAGTGTATAAGTCTCTGGATTTTGCGTCTTGCAAACCTTAGAATGTAGTGAAACATGAATTTGTAAAGTTGTTCCGATATGGTTAGAGCAAAGGTTGTTCATTATGTGGCAGACTAGCAACTGGTGGTATTATGATCAAGCTAATTCATCTATGAAACCATATGCAGACTTGCAAGCATATTTGCTGAGTTGTGCAACACATATTATAGAGAAGAAGGACGGAAGATAAAAGCCCGCATAGAGAAGAAGAGCTTTACTTCTAGTGAGTTGAATGTCCGCTACTGCTTTGAGGCAAGAGCTTCGTTCTTTTTACTGATTCTGCAAACATAGTTCGTATTATTTGATTATTCAAAATTATACATGTGCCATTCTTTACACAGTGAAAACTTTTTGAGTTGCATGGGAAGTGCATCATTGCATGATATTACTTTCATTTTTTTTATCCAAGTTTGTGGATTTCACGAATAGCCACATGATTTATGTTTCCTATATTCATCCATCTAGTTTTTGAATGTTACGTCTATGCATTGCAAGCTCACTTTTTCAATGAACAAATGGAAGTTCCCCAACGTTCATTTTCAATTTTTCATTTGGCACTGTAATTTTTTAAAATTTTATTTAGGGGAGCAATTAAATTATCAAAAACAACAGTGAACTCTAGAAGCTTCTGCGGTGTGGCTCTTTAGCTCAGTATAAAAACAAGAATGGACATAGTGAGAAGAAGAAAAGCATGCCCTGTACTGTTGAATGGAACACGCATTACAGCAAACTTAGGAATTAATAAAACTATATACCTAGTGCAAAGACAAGTATAAGAAACCATATGACACTACGTATTGAGGTTTCTTTCTTTCCATGCCTTACACCATATGGTATAAGGGACGACTATCTGCACTCCTTTAACAATCTCTTGATATGGAAATACACTGCATCAGATGCCAAGATGAGATGTCTTTATATTGTGGTCTCCTCTATGTCAAGAAAGATTGTTAAGGCAATGCAAGTAGTCTCTTATACCCCATATACATATATATACATGCTTAAATCAATACATATACCTCTACGAATACATACATATGCTTGGGTGTATAGAAAGAGAGCTAAAGTGCTTTTTGGTAATGCTTCAGAAATTTTTGGATGAATCTGAGACTTCTTTAAATTTCAGCAAAAGAAACAAACAGGCAAGCAGTTAATAGCTGCTTGCCTTGTTATAAAGTTATAATTTTTGTACGGATAGTTGTCTGCTTCTGCTGCCTCCAACCTCCCCTTTTACCCATTCTTGAACCATTGCCTGCCACTGCCTCTCCACTCTTCACCATTTTGCCTTCGCCCGTTATCTCGCCTCACCCACTGCCTTGCACCTTCTCTCCACTGCCGCACATCCTTTAACGCCCTCCCATTCTCTTGCCTCAGGGCTCAGACCATTGCCCATCCCCTTCCTTTCTCCACCTTTCTTGCCTTAGCCTTGGCTCGCAGCTAGTTGCATCCTCTCCATCACCTAGTTGCATTCTCTCCATCACCTCCCCTCTTGAACCTTCACTCCATTACCCTGCCTCGGCCCATAGTTTGCTGCCTTCTCTTCCACCTCCACTTTGTTGCCCTTGCCTTGATCTTTTGCTGCACTTCCTTTCCATTGCCTCACTTTTTCACTGTTGCTTTGTTCTACTGCTTCAGCCTATTGCATGTTGCCTTCTCTCACTTGCCACTTCAACACCATCTATCATTGTTTATGACACAGTAGTTGCCTAATCGATGTGGTGCAACTGTGGTAGCACTAGCTTGATAGTGCTAAGAGAAGCAGGTCAACAGAAAGAGAGTGAGAGGGTATATGGAAGATGAAAGTGGTGGCCTCAAGATGAGAGGGGTCTCACGGGAGAGAGGGTTGTTGTCGCTGCCGGTGGGAGGGAGGAAATGATTCTGTTAAACAGATATTGCGGGAGAGAGACAGTCCTCTTCTCTCTGTTTTACAGCCATATACCCTCTCTCAATTATTTTCGTGACTTGCCTTGTATACATGCCCTCTTTCAATTCTAATCGGTAATAGTTTTGTTTCTTTCTTGTCCCATTCTAACCTTGCTTTTGCAATGGACAAAGAGTATTGATCGTTCAGAATAAAGCACATAGAATTTATGAAGCATTGTAGCAAAACCCTACATATGCACACACATACACACACATACATCCATATTATGCTCCTCTCGATATGAGAGGGTATCCGCTCCTCTCAAGTTCAAAATCAATGATGGGATATTTAAAGTAAAAATTCACAGTATTGATCATGATATATATTGCTAAAAATGCCTAAAAGTAAATATTATATTATTTTGGTGATCTCTAACCTATGCATCATGTGGTCAAAAAATACAGTTTCTATTATCATATTATATTAAAATATATTATAGCATTTAAATTGAGAATCCATCTTATATAGCAAGATCTACACATGTTAAAACATATATAGATTGAAAATATACAAATCATAATGCTTAGTTCATAGCAAAACATAGTCTCACATCATTTTAACTGTTCATTCTTGCTCCAACTTGATGCATAGGTTAGAGGCTAGGAAAAATATGTGCCTTTTGGTTTCTAAACATTTTTAATGATATAGATCGTGATCAATGGTGTGAATCTTTAATTTGGATGGCCCATTATTGATTTTGCAATAAAGTTAACAGTCTATTAACTCTTTTATCTTGAAGGCAAAGATATCCTCTTAAGGCTTGTTTCTGCAACTTCTATTGTGTTTCTTTTGTCTCCGTGTCAACTTCAATTGCCAACCTAGCTTTATCCAATATGGAGTAAGCTATAAGACACAATTTTAAATGGTAGATAAAGGATTAAGCCAGATATTATCGTTATCGACCTGATTTACATCAAACCCTCCCATGGGTTATCCTACCAGTTTTAGTTTAATGCACTTGGCATGTGGGAGAGTATACAGAAGGACGTTGAAGGAGAAAGAGAAAGTTTTTACAAAGAAAAAGTAGATATTTATTAATAATATCAGTACTGCCTCCAAAACCCAACAATCGTGGATCAGACTTATAAATTCTCCTCTTTTCATTTCTGTATAAAAAAATCACTTTAATCATTTGATACATCCTAATTACTAAATTGTACACAGATTTATTCCACATAGGAGTATGTGCAAGCAAGTATGAATATATTATCGATTAAATTTTGAGGATGATAGTGTTATTTTGATGATTAACAAGCAATTATCTAGAGTATGTTATAAGTTAAATCGATACTTCATTTATAAGTCTATTACTCTCAGTATATTTGTATAAATTGATATAGATACATTTCATTGTTTATTTGAATGAATCTAACCTTGAGATGCAGCAAAGTGTGGATTGAGTCGACCCAAGGGATGATTGGGTCGACCCCGGCACATCAAGAAAGCATTTGGCACACTTCTGCAAAAATGGCACAAATGAACAGTGAGTTGGGTCGACCCAAGGAAAGCATGAGTCGACCCAAACATCAAGATCCTCAAAACAACTCAGAAAATGGTTCTCTGGATTTACTGAGAGGGTCGACCCAAGATATAGTTGAGTCGACCCAAGCTTGAGTCGACCCAAACCCTGAGTGGGTCGACCCAAAGGCAAGACAGAACAGAAGACAGAAAAGGTTCTCTGGAAATCCTGTTAGGGTCGACCCAAGAAGAAGTTGAGTCGACCCAACTGAACCTTGAGTCGACCCAAAGAAAGGTTGGGTCGACCCAAGTGAAGGAAGGCTGAATTGCAAGTTTCTGTGTTTCTGAGAGGGTCGACCCAAGGAATGTTTGAGTCGACCCAAGTAAAAGTTGGGTCGACCCAAGGACAGGTTGAGCCGACCCAAACACGGGCAGAAGCATAACGGCTAGTTCTGCAGATGTACTTTTTGTCCTTCCAACAGTAAGTAACGGCTAGTTTTTGAATTCTAACCATTGGGGCTTGTCCAATGGATGTAGGAAACTATTTAAAGTGGCACTATTCATCAGATAGAACATCCTTTCCAAAGAATATCAAAGAGTACACAAGAAAGAGAAAGTGCCCTAATCTTCTTCATCCAAGTGCTTCATTCAAGAATCAAAGAAAGGGGTTGAGCATATTCAAAGAGTCATCAAGAGCTCCATCCTCCCTTGAAGAGTGAAGCATCCTTGACAAAGAAGAGAGAAGTCACTACAAGCGATAAATACTTTCTAAACTCTTCTTTGTAGATTATATTGTTTTATTTGCTCATCTAGGAGTTTAAATCTTCTTTCTTTATTTGTTAAACTACTTGTAAAGGTTGGTTGGTTAGCCCGCAAAACCAACGGAATAGGTTGATTGGTGAACCCGGAAAACCAATTGTAAAGGTTCGTTGGTGAGCCCGTAAAACCAACAAAGGTTCGTTGGTGAGCCCGTAAAACCAATATAGGTTTTTGGTGAACCCGGAAAACCAAAGTGTAAAGGTTTTTGGATTGTGAGCCCGGAAAACAATCCAACTGTAATCCGCGGGATTATAGTGAATTCCCAAGGGGTCGCTTAGGGAGTGGACGTAGGTGCTAAGGAGAGCACCGAACCACTATACTTCTTGTTGTTTGTATTGTGATTTGTTTAAGTTTACTAACTCATCATTTAACACAAGTAAGATAGTTAAAAGTAAAAGAAACCAATTCACCCCCCCCTCTTGGCTTATCACCTTGGGCAACAAATTTCTTTATCATTCTTTGCTTTTTTCACTTACAACTTCCAAGTATAAAAGTTTTAAGGACTGTTCCCCAATTGCATGAGTTTCAGCTGCATAATCTATAAATTTTGCTATCAAGGCTTCCTATCAGACTCCTTTTTTGTCTTACACTGCAGTTGCTTGGGATTTAGTTCTACGCACAGACAATCAACATTAGGTTGAGAACCAGTCGCAAAACAAACCCAAATGGTATCCTCATAGAGATTAAGTGAGGCACATTATTTGGTTAATGGAAAGCAATAAAACATAAACCCAAGCAGAAACATTATCTCAATTTGGGGTTAGTTGTTCCGAATTTGCTAGTATTTTCTGTAATCACAACACACATAATCATAATCATAACCATCAAGCCTTGTCCTAAATATTGGGTTGGGTATTCGAATCTGTCTGCTAATGATTTCCCTCCCCTGCAGAAATCCTTTGACAAAGATTCAAGTAGACTTCTTATTGGAGCTTCCTTCGATTTCTCTCATATGTTGCCCATACCATCTTAATCGATTCTCCATCATTTTGTTCTAAATCAGTGCAACTCCTATGGGTAGTAGTTCCTATAGTTGCAGACAATTACGATATTTTTGTGAAAGAAAATGGAGATCAAAAGGAACCCTTGCACCTATTTTAAATTTAATGCATAGATTCTACCTAATGATTGTTGTTTGAAACTTCCCAATCCAAGTGAAAACTTGATTGGGTAAAAATTAGGATTGCCCTGAAGTTGTCCAAAATTTTTGATAAATTAAAATTGGACAAAAAATTCCTGATTTTATATTTGGATTGCCTGAGTTTTTGCTGGACTGATCTTACGTTGAAATTTTTGTGCTGATAATTTACATCCACAAATGAAAACTGCATGTATTATATGGTCTTATTATGAATGTCCTAAAACATTTGTATCTCGGGTCAAACATGAGTACATGACGTAGACAAGGCTCTTTGCCTCTTGCATTTTAAATCTGGCTATTTATAGTGGCCTTTCTCTTCAGCTCATGCACAAAACATCATGCATGCCTGCCAAAATGTTCTATCTTCTATCATATATTTACAGCACATCCTTGTGATATTCTTGATTTATAAGATAAATAATGTTTAAATTTAGAATTTGCACGTTTTTTAATTTACTGCAAAAAAAAAGTAATTACTCTTTGAAGCTCACTCACTTGAATCAATTTTTTCGCTATTACCACTCCAACTGTGAATACCAAGTTTTTGAACCATGCTAGCGATGCCATTTCCCCCCTCCCACAACATTATATGTTATTTAGCTTCATTGTAGAATGAAGCACGGTTGAACTTAAACCTGTCTTTACCTCACACAAGTTGCTTATTGAATCAAAGGACCTCCATGGGCCATTAACATCTCTTTTAATCCATGGTAGATTAATTTGGGGACCACCTTCTGTTGTCAATCTTTTGCTTCATTTCAACAAAAAATTGGTTCCTATTGGATACAAGTTCTATGTGCCTTCCCTTTTTTTTTCCTTGTTTGGCACTTTGTCTTTAATACAATGAGTGAACCGTTCTTGCTTGATTTAACAACCTGCTTAATAATATTGTTAACATTAATATTTCTGTGGATGTTGCATTTGTATTCTTGTATTGGTGAGACAGTAAGAACTGGATTAGATACTCTATTTTTCAAATGGCATGGAATGTGAGAGCTTGATTATTTCATATGAATAACATCAGGCTGCTGTTTATGCGGAATTCAGAAGAGACTGGGCAGAAGCATTGCGATTCTATGAGGATGGCTATCGTGCTTTACGTGAGGTACTGCACCCTCCAATTCTTCCTTGTATTGTTAATGCCCTATTTTAATGGAGTTATTTCATTGTTGATGAGGTGACGTTTTATTCAATAGTCATAGTCTGCAACATCATTGAAAAATTCTCAAATTATTCTTGGTTTTTCTCTTGGCTGAATTATTCTTCATCAATGAATTGATCCAGTTTTTACAAATCATGCACTAAATTTACGACTTATTCGTGAGCTATCCACCACTACTTTGAGGAATCTTTCTGTGTTGCAAACTTATAATTCTACTTATTGGAGTTAGTAGTGTTTTTCTTGCATCATTTATTATTTTTGCCTTTCACTTATATCTATGTAAATAAATATTTTGATATTTTAAAAAAAAATATCTTTATTTTTGTTATTTCTTTCCTAATTTTTGGTTATTTAACTTTCTGAAGTCTTAAATTTGCCAGATTTTTCCTGAATTCCGAGCCTTTACTTCTGTCTGAATTGTTCCCAAATGCCAACCTTGTGACTCAGCTTCATTTGGCAAATAGTGTTGATCTAATAGTGGTTTACTTGTCTTTCTTTGCTGATGCTGAACTTTTCAGATGTCGTAGATTGCACTGTGCATGTTTGGTGCAATGAAGTAAGACTATGCAAAATTATCTGTGCCAAGAACCTTTATAACCAAGCTACAAACTAATGTTCCATTACAAAATTATATATATATTTTTTATTTTAATTATAATCAACGAATTTTTATTCTTAATATTCAGATGATTGGAACCTCAACTAGGTTGCCGCCCATCCAGCGCCTAGTTGAGATAAAAGCTGTGGCTGAGCAGTTGCACTTCAAAATATCAACCTTGTTACTCCATGGTGGAAAAGTTGTAGAAGCAATTACATGGTTCAATAAACACATTGCAGGGTATGAACGGCTAGTGGGGGCACCTGAAATTGCTTTTCTTCACTGGGAATGGTTCAGTAGGCAGTTCCTGGTTTTTGCAGAGTTGCTAGAGACAAGCTCAGCAGCTATTCCAAGCACCCTTTCTCCTCGTTTTGGCACATCTGAAAATCCCTTGACTGATTGGGAATTCCAACCGGCATACTACTATCAGGTGCTGCCAGGACTTGGACTGTATTGTCTTATAATCACAAGAACATGATCTGGATATATTTTTCATTTTCTATTTCCCATTTTTGTTTACATTACTGTTTATCTGTGTGACAGTTAGCGGCAAATTACTTGAGGGAGAAGAGATATTGTTTGGAGTGCTGTGCATCGATGCCGGAGTACTCTGAATTATCAACTAAAGTTGGCGATGTCCCAGAATCTGTGATGCCCTCAGCATATGTTGGTCAATATGCCCGCTTGTTTGAGCAAGGAGATACGATCACAGTGCTTCCGTAAGTTTTCTGCTGCGGGTCCTGGAATTGGTGATGCTGTTTCTTGCAGATACTGACACTTTATGGTGATTTTGCAGTCTTTCTGATTCAGAGTATGTGAGCTATGCTCGTATGGAAGCACAGAGATTTCAAGATACATACGAGATTATTGCCCTGTTTAGAAAAGCATATGAATCATTTAGTGGCCTTAAAGCTCCAAGGATAGCTTCGTACTGTGGTAATAGAATGGCGAGGGAGTATTTCATAGCAAAGGAATTTGGTAATGCAAAGCAGCTTTTTGATGGTGTTGCCTGTCTTTATCGGCAAGAGGGTTGGGTCACTTTGCTTTGGGAAAGCTTGGGTTATTTACGGGAGTGTTCACAGAGACTTGGTTCAGCAAAAGATTTTGTTGAATACTCTCTTGAAATGGCTGCATTGCCAATTTTTTCTGATATTGGAGTGGAAAATTCAGAGAATAAAAGGGTGTATGGTCCTGCTGGTCCTGCCACCCTTTCAATGAGGCAGACAGTACAAGAGGAAGTTTTCAATCTCCTTAAAGGAGAACATGTGCCAGTAACAACTGATGGCAGCTGCATTCTCCATGTAACAGAGGATGAACCCATTTGTCTTGATATTGATCTTGTAAGCCCCCTCAGAGTGGCATTTCTTGCATCCGTTGCTTTTCATGATCAGTCTGTCAAGCCAGGTTCACCCACAATGATCACTGTCTCACTTCTATCACAACTACCCTGTCCTATTGAGGTTGATCAGTTGGAAATTCAATTTAATCAGTCCACCTGTAATTTCTTAATTGTCAATGCCCAGAAATATCCTTCAACAGAAAAGTTCACAGAGGATGATCAAAGAAGCTTGGTAGAGACTGCTCCATCACTTACATTGTCTACCAACAAGTGGCTTCGATTGACATATGAAGTTAAATCAGGTAGGCATTCACATTTTTATCCTCTTCTTTGTTCAATCCAGTAGGCATATGATCTCAGTGGTGCTTGCACTCTTTGGGCCTGCCGTCTGGTGATACGGCACCTGAATTTAATGATAAGTCTTAATGTAACAAGCTTCATCATTGATGACCCAGCATATTATTGCTTGCAATCTTCTGATCTCTCCTTTGTCATGAGGATTTGAATAATATAATCAAGGTGATTTTAGATTATCAACATGCCTAATTTCTTCCATCTGTTGGATTTTCATAATTGATGTTCCACCGTGAGTGTTTTGCTCCAGTGGATGAGAGCATTGTTTTTTTAAATTTCGCTACCTTCTTTCTGCAACCAGTAGTTGGTACATGCGCTTACCATACTTCTATCTTCTGAAACTGGGATGTATTTGCAGGACAGAGTGGAAAGCTTGAATGCTTGTCAGTATCAGCTAAAATAGGGCATTCTTTCATGATTTCTTGCCGAGCTGAAAGCCCTGCTTCAATGGAAGACTTGCCGCTGTGGAAATTTGAGGAGTGGGTGGAGAGCTTTCCAACTAAGGACCCTGGACTGGCATTCTATGGCCAAAAAGTTATCCAGGTTGAAGAGCCGGAACCTCAGGTTGATCTCATTCTGGGTACTTCTGGCCCTGCATTAGTTGGAGAAAACTTTATTGTTCCTGTCACAGTAGAATCCAAAGGTCATGCAGTTCATTCTGGTGAGTTGAAGATCAATCTTGTGGATGCAAGAGGTGGCGGCATGTTGATGAGTCCAAGAGATGCAGAATCATTTTCTTCAGATAGAAAGCACGTCGAACTTCTCGGCATTTCTGGGATACCTGAGGAAGATGAATCTCAGACAGATTTGGACAACGTCCGGAAAATTCAGCATTCCTTTGGAGTGGTCTCTATTCCGATTTTGGGTGTGGGAGAGTCATGGTCCAGCAAATTAGAGATTAAATGGCACAGGCCAAAATCGGTCATGCTCTACGTTTCACTTGGCTACTGCACAAACTCCACAGAAGCTGCTTCCCAGAGATTTAATGTGCACAGGAGCTTGCAGATTGAAGGCAAGATCCCAATCATCATTAGCCACCGTTTCATGATGCCATTTCGCCAAGAACCCTTGCTGCTATCCAAAGTCAAAGCATTGCCTGGTTATGAACATAGGGTGTCACTTGCTGTGAATGCAATAAGCATCCTCATTGTGAGTGCTAGAAACTGCAGTGAGGTGCCATTGCGGTTACTATCCATGTCCATTGAAATGGATGATGATGACAGCCAAAATTCTTGCTCTGTGCAACACATCGGTGGATTTATGGATAACCCTGTCCTTCTAGTTTCAGGTGAAGAATTCAAAGGGGTCTTTTCAGTCACACCACATGTTGATACCCTAAATCTTGATGTGGGGACAGTCTGCATAAATTGGACAAGAGATTCAAAACTTGGTAGTGAGCAGCAAGATTCTATTGTTGTCACAAAACAGAGGCTGCCTGATGTGAAATCAGAGAAGCCACCAATAGTTGTGAATCTGGAGTGCCCTGCTCATGCTATTCTAGGAGTCCCTTTCTCATTCTATGTAAGGGTTAGAAACCTGACAAGCTTACTTCAGGAAATCAAGTACTCACTTGGGGACTCTCAGAGCTTTGTGTTTTGTGGTCCTCATAATGATGCTGCCTTCATTCTGCCAAAAGCTGAGCACCTCATCAGCTACAAGCTTGTTGCATTGGGTTCGGGTCCACACCAGCTGCCACGGATCACTGTAACTTCTGTGAGATACTCAGCTGCGCTGAACACAACAGCTGCTGCGGCAACTGTCTTTGTGTATCCTTCTGAACCTAAGTTTAATATGGAAGAGAGCAAGCAAGAAACTGTTTCATCTCAGTGAAATCTTATTGGGTTTGTGTATCATTTTGCTTCAGACACACCTTTGATGCAGCTTAGGCTGGAAGGCTCAATTTTTCCCTGTAAAGTGCAAAGGCAATATAGACTTTCTGTCTTGATATAGAAAATCGGCATTGCTGCGTGGGAGAGCGCTTGTTGCAAATACACCAGAATTTGTTATTCTTTGGGGTTTTGTCTGTTCAAATTGGTTATCAGATCATTGCACTTTGTTTTGGTGAACAGTGTTGATTTTTCTTTGGGGCTGTTGTCTTGCAGGGCTGCATCAGATCAAAAGCATATATACTCGTAATTTCTTTTTACTCATACCAAGCCTCATAGGAAATGGAAATATTCTTGCAATCTGCATTTGGTTGTTGTTGGTCAGTATCAGATTAGTTGATTTGAGGATGCATAGCTTCTTATGAAGGCCTTTTTCCATAGTGAAGATGGCCAAGAGGCAAGGTTTTTAAACAAAAAAAACCTATATCACTTGTCTCGGTAATACATGTTTACATTTAGATCAATAAAAAACCACCATTTTTTGCTTTTCTATATCTATTCTAAGTTGACATTATCTGTTCATAAATTGTATATCATCTGCTTTTCTTCACGAATGCCTATTTGGTTGCCTTTTTCCGTTCACTGATTATGAACCAATGTTTTTAATACAGGGAAATCACATGAAACATAATTTATTTTGATAAAATAGAAACATTACTTGGCAGATGGTTTGGAGAGGGCTTAATGCTAATGATTATGGTTATGAAAATACCCAGATTGTTTTCTGGCATTCTGCATCGGTGCATCACAAAATAAGATTGCATGATCGTCTTTAAGCATCAGTTATTTGCAGAATGACATTGCATGGTTACAGTAAGATCTCTATGAGAGTATTGGGCAATTCTTGTTTTTATTTAATTGTTGAAATTGATTACACTGTCAGAAGTAATAAATCAATGAAGTGTTTACTTCTTTCGCCACAAATATCTGTCAAACAATGTACAAATAAATAAACAGATAGGAAGAAGATCATGCTTTGCCTGCTGGGCGACAAATTTGAGCCTTTACATAACCAATTTTTTGTCTTTTGATGTCATTTTATTTATTGCAAAAATACAGTTAAAGGCTGAACAGTTCAAGGAGATCGAGCTGCAGGAAAAAAAAAGAAAAGAAAAGCAATGACTACTGTAAGAACTTCTCAAAAAGAAAATAATGTGAATTGGAGGAGAAATGTTGTGTTATATATGACATCCTTGTCTTCTCTCATATCTTAATTTTATCTCTAACTTTTCCTTTGTGAAATAGAGAAAAAAATGAGTTATATATATTTTCATTAGTCGATGCTTCAAAGGGTTATATTATTGTTGTTTTTGTGTTTTCCTTTTTCAACAAATAATTGAAATACTACGTTAAAAATAGCACTTGCACAAAACTTATGCTATTGCTTGCTTTTAAACTTTTACTATTTTTTGAAAGCAATAAATATCTGCTTAAAGTCCGTACAAACAATTTTTTGAAAGCCACGAGGATTTCAGGGTACATGATATGCGGTCTGTCATTCATTTTACACAATTAATCTACACTATTTGATTACTTTCTTGTAACCATCTTAAAAAGGGTAAGTACTAGGATTATATTCTACCTGACGACGAAGAAACACTTGCTTATCTCCCATATTATGATGTAAATCCTTGACATCACAAGCTCACCTGTACTTGACCACAATCAGCTTCTTATTGTTGCATCAACAGGAGGGGAATTACGAGAACATTAGCTTAAAGTGTGTGTATCAGTTTGATGTCTTATCTAGCCAAACAATATTTCTCAACCTTAGAGGAGGCCAATCCCAGGGCCAGATCTTACAATGTTTGAACAATGTCACTGGTCCGAATCCAATCTACAGGGAACCCAACTTTTTTTTTTTTTTTTTTTTTTGTTATGTTGGAAACCCAACTTTAGAGATGGAAAGATATGAGCATAGGTGGACTTTTGGTAAAATCAACCAATTAACACCCATAGAAGATCACCAATATCAGAAGGTAGAAATTAAGGCAAAGAATCATCATTCATCTATGGTCAAAAGCAAGAGTTAAAAAGGATGATGGTCCAAAGGTTTGACATTTTCAACTGTTGCTTGGCAGTCCCTTCGACCTGCACGCCAACAGCTTTGAGATAAGTGCTAAACAACTTTGAGATTAGTAAATTATATATCCGCTGCAAGGGTTGTAGCACCCACCAATCCAGGCGAGTGGAGAGGTTATTTCAATCTAGACACAAAACAAACAATGCATTAAAGCATCAAAGTAAAACAAGTTAAAAGATTTTATTGGCAAACACGAGTGTATCTTTTGCATGAAAGGAAGGTTTGCTTTCTTGAGCACGAATCCACCATTGGATCATTCTCGGGTCGCTTTAAAATCTACACAGATGAATGTACACAAATCTTGGAGTGTTTTGAGATCTGTATGAAGGTTTGCTTTCTTGAGCACGAATCCACCATTGGATCATTCTCGGGTCGCTTTAAAATCTATACAGATGAATGTACACAAATCTTGGAGTGTTTTGAGATCTGTATGATAGATGATCAAATGATGAATTCGTGCGAAGGAATGTAGATACTTTTATACTGTGAAAGATACAGTCTATGTCCTTCATGAATGCACCCTTCTAGAAAATTAAAAATATCATGAACAAAGTAGAAGCTAAAAGACAAATCATAGACAAGTTAAAAAAAAGCTATGCGTCTAGCATAAAAGCTTTTTTTATACTAAAGTCTTATGGTTATTAAAAGCATCAGAGTTGTAGATAGTCTCCTCTTGACTAACAAAAAAAAAATATCGTATGCTGATACCATTTGTTATGATATGCTGGGTCTTCTTCTATTCCTATTCCAGCCCATCTTGCTCTTTTGCTGCAGGCTGATGCTCGGAGAACGGTATACAGCAGACCTTAGTTCGTGGTTTCCTCCCCCTCGTACCCAGAAAAATAAAAAAAATAAGAAGATAAAAGAGCTGGACCGGTCTGCATCGAACGGGAAACCCGGACTGCGCCGGTCAAAAAAACTTGCGCGACGCCGAAGCCGGGCGAGGCCCACGCTCCATGGGTGATGAAATCGCGGCGCCTCCCTCCTCCTCTATCCCTTTCCAAGACGCTCTCCACCGGCATTTCTCGCTCTCTCCAAACCGCCGCCAAATCTCTCCTGGAAGAGCAAAACGCTGCCACGGCCGCCGTCCCCCCATCGCGCCTCCCCCGTTCCCACCTCTCCTCGCCGCCTCCGCCCCCGTTTTACTCCCTCTCCGCCGCCGCCGCCGACTCTCATCCGATCTCCGGCGCCCAACTCACCAAGTCCGGCTTCTCCTCCGTCCCTCTCGTCCGCCGCCATCTCCTCCCTCTGCGCCCCGATTCCCGCTCCCCCGACCTCGCCCGCAAGGTCTTCGACGTAATACCCCACCCGGACCTTGTCTCATGGTCCGCTCTCATCTCCAACTACGTCCGCGGTGGCCTCACCCGCGAGGCCCTCCTGGCCTTCCAAAAGATGCAATCTTTAGGTATCCGGAGCAACGAGTTCACCCTTCCGACCGTTCTCAAGGCCTGCTCGGCCTCCTCGGACTTCATTGCTGGCACCCAAATCCATGCTGTCGCGATCGTCACTGGGTTCGAATCCGACGCCTTCGTCGCCAACACCCTCATTGTCATGTACGCCAGATTCGGCCTCCTCTCAGACTCCCGGAAGCTGTTCGACGGCATTGCTGGTCGGAATGTGGTTTCCTGGAATGCAATGCTGGCGGGACATGTTAAGAATGATCGGTGCGAGGAGGCAGTTGGGCTGTTTAGTGAGATGGCGATGAGTGGAATTAGGCCGAACGAGTTTGGGTTCTCATGTGTTTTGAATGCTTGCACGGGCTCGCAGGATTTACGTCATGGGAGAGAAGTTCATGGTTACCTCACTAGGCTTGGGTATGACTCAGACCCTTTTACTGCCAATGCACTGGTGGATATGTATGCAAAGTTGGGGAATATTGAGGCTGCAGCCACAGTTTTCAAGGGGATAGCTCGGCCTGATATTGTTTCATGGAATGCTATCATTGCTGGATGTGTTCTTCATGGGCATGATAGCTGGGCCTTAAAGTTGTTCTTGGATATGAGGCACTCTGGAATGCTTCCAAACGTGTTCACTTTGTCGAGTATTCTGAAGGCTTGTGCTGGGACAGGGATGTTATTTCTGGGACAGCAGATACAGGGCAATCTGATCAAGTCTGGCTCCGATTCAGACATGTTCGTGGGTGTTGGGATTGTTGATATGTATGCCAAATGCGATCATTTAGGAGATGCGAGGAAAGCTTTTGATTTGATTCCTGAGCAGGATTTGATTTCATGGAATGCTTTGATCTCGGGATGCTCGCACAGCGGGAGTGACCAGGAGGCCCTGTCTCTCTTCTCTAAGATGAGGATGGAAGGTTTGAGCTTTAATCGGACCACATTGTCAGCAGTTCTTAAATCTATCGCAAGCTTACGAGCTACCAATGTGAATAAAGAAGTTCATGCCCTTGCTCTCAAGGCAGGATTTTTATCAGATCCTCATGTTGCAAATGGTCTTATTGATGCATATGGGAAGTGTAATTGCATAGAGGAGGCAGCAGGAATTTTCAGGGAACACCCATTTGGAGATGTGGTGGCTTTCACATCTATTATTACGGCTTACTCTCTGAGTGGGCAAGGGGAGGAAGCTATGAAACTTTTCTATGAGATGCTAAACCGGGAGCTTAAGCCAGATTCATTTGCCTTAAGTAGCCTCCTCAATGCTTGTGCTAGTTTATCTGCATATGAGCAAGGGAAACAAATACATGTTCATGTGCTGAAGATGGGGTTCATGTCTGATGTGTTTTCTGGGAATGCACTCGTCAATATGTATGCCAAGTGTGGGAGCATAGAGGATGCATCCTTAGCTTTTTCTGAGGTACCCGAGAGGGGGGTTGTCTCATGGTCTGCGATGATTGGAGGGCTTGCACAACATGGGCACGGGAAGGAGGCATTAAATTTGTTCCATAAGATGCTTGATGAGGGTGTTGCTCCAAACCATATCACTTTGACTAGCGTTCTTTCTGCATGCAATCACGCTGGTCTTGTTGATGAGGCAGAACAGTATTTTGAGTCGATGGTAGAGCTGTTTGGCATTGAACGGACTCACGAGCATTATGCTTGCATGGTCGACCTTCTTGGCCGTGCTGGGAGACTGAATGAGGCAATGGAGCTTGTAGATAGCATGCCTTTTGAAGCCAATGCTTCAGTGTGGGGAGCACTCCTGGGGGCATCCAGAGTGCATAGGAATATAGAATTGGGTAGGAAAGCGGCCGAGATGCTCTTTTCTCTTGAGCCAGAGAAGTCTGGAACCCATGTTCTTCTTGCTAATATATATGCTTCTGCCGGTATGTGGGATGATGTTGCCAAGGCGAGAAGGTTGATGAAAGATAGCAGCGTGAAGAAAGAGCCTGGCATGAGTTGGATGGAGGTGAAGGACAGAGTGTACACTTTCATTGTGGGAGACAGAAGCCACGAAAGGACTACTGAAATATATGCTAAGCTAGAAGAATTGGGTGAATTGATGAACAAATCCGGGTATGTTCCTATGGTAGAGATCGACCTTCATGATGTGGAGCAAAGTGAAAAAGAGGTGCTCCTTTCTCATCATAGTGAGAAGCTTGCTGTTGCATTTGGGTTGATTAGTACTCCGGCTGGAGCCCCCATCAGAGTGAAGAAAAATCTCCGCGTGTGTAAGGATTGTCACACGGCATTCAAGTTCATCAGCAAGATTGTTTCAAGGGAGATTATCATAAGAGATATCAATCGTTTCCATCATTTCAGGGATGGGTCATGTTCTTGTGGTGATTATTGGTGATGTGTGAAGGAATAAGGATTGTTTCTCATCTGAAGAGGCTACATTCTATTTATGCAAAGACTAACAGCAACATGGAAACTAACTTAGGGTGAGTTGTAGCTTGGTGTGTTATGGCTATTTTATCATGACACCAATTTTTTTGGCAGGAAGTGGGAGTTTCTTCAGTTTGGTTGAATAAATTATGCACAGACTGCTGTTTGGATCTGAGACATAGGACTGAGAGCCCAGGGGGATGAAGATATTCATGACACTGAATTTTTGGCAGGATTTGGGAATTTCTTCGGTTTGGTTGAATAAATTATGTGAAGACTGCTGTTTGGATTTAAGACATAGGACTCAGAGCCCAGGTGGATGAAGAGATTTTAGAAACATCCATAGTTTACTCTGTTGTATGGCTGTATAACAAATTCATATCTGTTATATATATAAATCCCATGAACTGTTGTTATATACTGGCAAGAGTATAATTCCTTGAGCAAGGGCAATTCTCCGCCAAAACTGTTTGTTGCCATTTTTACCTTTGTGTGGCCATGTATCGTACCCTATTTGTTCACTGATTACAAGATAAGAATCTACCCAGATTTTAGTGATACATGTTATGCCGTATAGTTTATTGCATCTTGTTGCTCTCATCTTCACAGATTTTTGGCTGCTTATTTCTACAGAATTCTGCTGCTCCTGCTGAAATTGCTTAAAATTTTTAGGGGACAGTTATGGAGAGCGATCCCTGGCTGATTACTTCTTAGCCGAAATACTGCTTTGTTAGTTTTGCGGATGAACATTATTGAGTTTTGTTCTTGAGGTCTTCTAATCAAGTTTTTCCTCTATCCAGGATGATTATGATGTAAAAGAACATTAAGTGTATTTTAACTACATCCAAAGTGTATTCTATCAAAGTTCTTGAGGTCTTCTAATCAAGTTTTTCCTCTCTTCAGAATGTTTGTGATGCAAAAGAACATTAAGTGTATTTTAGCTTGTTTTCGTACTATAATGGATCAGACTAAATGTTGGACAAAACAATAACAAATTTTACGTCATGCAAACTCTGGGTTTATTCGTTCTGCGATGGAAGATCTGCCCGGGAGAAGAATGAAGGCTATCGTCACTGCCAATAGAGAAATCTATCACCTTCAAGAGCTCGTATGGGTGCTTTTTCAAAGTGAAACACCTCTAATAATTACATCAAACAGAAATTTATTTATCCATGAATTTATCATGGGATGCAGCAGTTAACTCACTTTAGGAAGTTTACACCGAATAATATTATAGTGGAGCGTGAATAACGATATTAACTCCTCTAATAATAATATTGCACAAAATAAGTGGAGCGTGAAAAATTAACTCGTTCAGGTAATGGCGCGAGATGATGTCTAGCGATGGATTTGATATATATGCCGATCGCACGAAGATAGCCGCTATCGGAACCTCCATGGAAACCCCCGAAAGAAACACCAGAAGGAATATTGAAACGAAAGGGTGTCCCCTCCTCGATGCCGAACGGTCCATACGTGGCTCCATTGGTGCCAAAAGTGAGCGATCTTACGGCAGCTCCTGCATTGTTTCCTCTCACGGGCCCGTAGTATCCCCGCACCATGGTCAGAGTCTCCCAGGACTCTAGATCAACCTGCAGAGCAATGTAATTAAGATGGTGCAACCATGTCCGTTTAAACAAATGTGAATGAAAGGTGCCAAAAACTTGCTTCGGTTGCTTACACAATCGAATTTATCTCCATCTCCTCCATGCCTGGGAGCAAGAATTAATGTCCCTGATCCGTCAGTATATGACACTTGGATGGAGTTGATGGCATCTCCATGCGAAATTAGAATCTGCCTGAGCTTTCCATTGAACACCTCATCCCATTTCTCAACTCCAAGCGGCAGATTCCCTCGGGCACCGAGCTTGATAAGAATCTCCTTGTTGGGAGCGGATGTATTTATAATAGACTGGGACAACAAATCCAAAATTATCAAAAAAAAAAAAGAATCTCATTGTTTATGGAAAACAATAATATCATATCGACTTGCAAGAAAATCTAGGATTTCAGAATAGAATGCAAAGAAAAACAGGTTTGGCCTGGAGGACTGTTAATTTATTATGTTTGTGGAAACAAATTGTTACAAGTTATTACGTACGTGTAATATTTATTTATTTTGTTTCGTTCCTTTCTTTCCATGTAAATCAAAATATGCAGGAAGGGTGACTGCATATAGAAGAAAAGAACATGTTCACATGAGAGGAAGCCATTATTCCCTCAAGCCTAGCTTCAATATTTATTTATTTTGTTTCGTTCATTTCTATGTTAAACTCATGCAGCCAACAGTTTCATGCTTCGAGGTTCTTTTGATTATTCCCTCAAGCCTAGCTACAATAGCCTAGTTACACATACTAATTAAAAACTTGATAACCTCCTAGATGTGGTTCTTTCTCATGAGTGAAATCATTAATACAGAACATTTTTAAAGATTAATTTCGCCCCCCCTCGAAACTAACTCTCTCAAGAAGTAGATCTTTATAAAATGGCTTCAATTTGCACTCCTACTCTAGGTTCACTTCAAAGCTTACCATCCGAAGGTGTGCTCCTCTTCAGCCAGGAACTAGAAGCTATGTACTGGCTGCAAATATTATGCCAAGAATCAGAAAAAACTGGTAAAGCCAGACCAAAGACTATTTAAAGCTTCCAAGGAGAGATTTACCTTTCTGTGTGGATGTCCAAGCAAACCATGTCAGTTTGGAAAATGGAAAGAAACTTGAGCTCATATAGAGAGAGCAGCATTGGAGTTGGATTTTTATGGGTCGCAGCATCATTTCTGTACATAATGGTACCTTAGTGCTCGAGTTTATTCTCCAACAGTAGTGAATAGTTCTTCTACCCCCCCCCCCCCCCCCCCCCCCCAAAAAAAAAAAAAAATTTCTTCCTTTATATCTTCTTCTGGCCTCTTTGCTGTGCCAACTGTAGTACTTGCTCTCGCCATTAGTTGTTTCCTTTTTTTATTTTCTTTGAGGTTTTCAATGATCTTTGGGTGGGTGAGGTTTATTTACAACAAGCAAGCGCATCATGTTACCATCTTTTTCATTTTAGATATTTTTAGCAATTCATTTTAGGTCATCTTAGTATCTTGGACCTCTCACACAACCAAGAAATGCTGACCCAGTGAGTTTGGCTGGTAACATGCAATTGAGTAGCAAGTGACGGTGGAGGTGATCTGACCAGATACGAAAGTTGAGGCTAGTGAGAAAGGGTGGTATCACATTCTATGCTCATCAGCGAGTTATTCTTATTCTCATTCAGAGATTAATATGAACCTTCTATGAAGAATAATTCGTAATGTGCCCATTAAAAGCAGAACTTCATATAATGGCTGACATATGCTATCTCTTGCTGATTTCGAAATATGCCCACTAATAGCCTTTTCTGTAACAAGAAGAAAGGCAAATTATGTCTGCTCGATTGGTTCATGAGAAGAATTTTTTCTCATTGAAATATTTTTTTAGAAAAGTTGAAGCCTGGATATATAATTTCTAAAAAAATAATTTTTGCATACTTAGTTGATGATGGAAAAGCGGCACATTCTAAAGTTGCTTATATTTGGTACAACATCTACTTTTTTTGAAAAAGTAACGTAAATTATTCATTATGTCCTTAGTAAAAAGAAAAAGAATTTAACCCATTCTATTTAAAAGCTTAAGAGTACATTTAAAAAAAATTTTACCTAATTTTCAGTCGTTGGGAATTGAACTTTTTCACATCTTATATGGATTTTTTATTCCATAAGATGTGGGAATCTTATTTTCATAGAAATGCTACTTTTCTATCTCTCTCCTTTGAATGCTACTTTCTCGTCTCTCTCCTTTGAAAACTCCAACTAACCATGAGGCTTTTCTCTATTTTTTTTTGTTGATTGCAGTTTTTCTTCTCCTCTTTCTGCGAACCAAACAAGTCCTAAGATATTCCAATAGTTGGTGAATTCGGGTGAAGTCAATGCATGCTTTCATTGTTGTTCGAGGCCAGATATAGAAGTGGCAAAAGGAGAGTGCCTTTTCTGGGTGAAATTTCCAAAATAATTACATCAAAAAGAAATTTATGTCCATGACTTTATCATGGGATACAATTAACTCACTTCAGGAAGGAACCGTACATGCAGCAATCGAACATGAATATTGTCGCATCAGCAGATCCTGGAGGGTGACAGACGTCGAATGCCTGTATGGCGGACCGCACATGCTTGTAAGATAATGGATAATATCAAAGCGATAACAAATTCTTAAAATTTATTTAATCATTAATTTGTTGAAATGGCTCTTACAAAAGTTTCAAAGTAACATATGCTAACATAAATCAAATAATCTAACTAATCTAATTAAAATGTCAATAATTGGAAAAAAATCTTTGGAATCTAGTGCACTCTCCAGTCCCGTGCTATCATTCTTTTGGATCTGAAAACATAGAAAATATGATAATGAGCTATACTAGCCCAATAAGCAACATAATACTTCAGAGTGGAGTTAAAGCATGCTAGATATTTAATTAAAACACAAAATAATAGCTGAAAAATAAATCACAAATAAACATATTTTTTAAAAAATTATTAAATATTTTCGTAAACCTCTCCTTTCTGTGGAACCGAGTTTATGCTCTTTTCGGTTGATCATGTGTACCTATTTTCTCTTATCAACTGAAATAGGGTCCCAACATCAATAGGCTATAGCCACGTAATCCAGCAGCATGGGTTACACAAAATACCAAATCTACTGCTATTAACCATCGGTGGCAACAATATCTAAATACCACTATTCTAATCACTGGTGGTGTCGTATCGAAACTAATTTCTTATATATTACAAATTGACAGGGCCAAAATAGATTTTTCATAATTTGCCCAGTCACATTTTTCAGATTTCATAACATATAATATAATTTTAAAATGATTATTAACATACCTGACTTGTTTAACTAAGTACAAAACATCTATCAGAATTTAATCCACTAATAATTACTTTACCAAATAATTTGAAAAATATACTTTGAAGCATTAGATTACTTAGCTCCTTTTGCTTTAAATTCCATATCAGACAAACATGTCAGATACATCTTTTTGAGCTCACATCATTACATATACCTAGCTCTAGTCCTACTCCATTAATCGTTGTTGTATCCTCAAGTCTATGGCATTCTTGTTTGGGTCATGCTTCTCTGTCTTACGTTCAGTTTTTGGCTTCGGGTGATCATTTAGAAAAAATTAACTTTCAACCTTTTGAACGTGTCTCTTGTCAATTAGGAAAACAAAATACTTTATCCTTTAATAAAAGTGTTTCTTTCTCCACTGTATCTTTTGATTTGATACACTCTGATATTTGGAGACCTGCTCTTATTACAAATAAGGGAGGATCATGATATTTTGTGATATTTTTTGATGACTACTCACAGTATAGATAGTTCTATCTTTTATGTGATCGTTGTGAGTTGTTTGACGTATTTTGTGATTTTCAATAGATGATCAAAACCCAATTTGGCCGGCTTAGAAAAATTTTCCGTAGTAACAACATAATGGAATATACCTCTACCTCATTCATGGAAGTGCTTAAACAAGATAGAATAGTATCTCATCGTTCTTGCCCTAACACCTCTCAGCAAAATGGTCGTGCCAAACGAAAGCATTAACACATCTTGGACACTATCAGGTCCCTCCTTCTTTCTGCTGCATTGTCTGAGTTTTTTTGGGGAGAGACTGCTCTTATAACAGTCTATACCATCAATTGGGTAACTTCTCTCACAATCTGAAATAAGTCACCATATGAAGTTCTTTATGAGAAAGTTCATGATTACTCTTTTTAAAAAGTTTTTGGTTCTGCTAGTTTTGTCCTGCTTCCTTCACATGAACATACTAAACTTGGACCATGCTCATGTCTTTGCTATTTCCTTGGTTATGGTATCGAACATAAAGGTTATTGTTATTATCATCCTATAGCCAAACGGCTTTGTATATTCCGATATATCTAATTTTGGAAACACAAAATGTTTACGAGCATATCTCCGCTCTTCACAGGTCCTCCTCAATATTCCCCCATCTTTAATAACCCCATTGTTGATCTCTTCCCAGATTCTTCTTCTATTGCAGGAGATGGGAGCTCATCAAGTAACTTTTCAATGTCCGACTCCACTGGGTCTGGATCATCCACTAATCCAATCATCACAACTAGATTATCCGAGCTTCTTCTTAATACTGACCTCCGCCACTCTACTAGGGTAAGATCCACCCTAGCTATCTCATCTTAGTGATTACCATTGTTTTTATTCTCCTGCTACTCTCTATGAGGCTCGCAATTATTGCGAGGCCAATTCTAATCCTCTTTGGCAAAAGACTATGTCTGATGAACTCCAAGCACTTCACGATATTCATACATGGGATCTGACTGATTTGCCCTTTGAAAAGACTGTAGTAGGATTCAAGTAAGTGTATAAGATCAAGACTCGTGCTAATGGTTCAGTAGAATGCTACAAAGCTCGTCTTGTGGCTCGAAGATTCACACAGGAGTATGGTATTGACTATAATGAGACTTTTGCTCTAATAGCACGTCTTACCACTTTTCGTTTCTTACTTGTAGTTGCAACTGTCAAGCGATGTAAGATGCATCAGATGGATGTTAAGAATGCTTTTCTCAATGGCAATTTAGTTGAGGAAGTGTATCTATAGCCTTTTCCAGATTTTTTTCATCCGTTTGAAAAGATTTGTCGTCTTTAAATGGCGCTTTATGGCCTTAAGCAAACTCCTCGAGCTTGGTTTTCCAAGTTCAGTTCAGTCCTCACTCAGCAGGGTTTTACTCCTAATGCATATGATTATGCATTGTTTCTTCGCCGATCTGAGGCTGGTGTTGTTCTTCTTTTGCTATATATGGATGATATGATTATTACTAAAGATGACGTCTTAGGGATTCATGCACTTCAGCAGTTTCTTAGACGATAGTTTGAGATGAAAAATTTAGGATCCCTCAGCTACTTTCTTGATCTTGAGGTGACATCCAGCTCAGATGGCTACTATCTTTCCCAAGCTAAGTATGCTTCTGAGTTGATGTCTCGTGCTGGGTTGACAAATAGCAAGATTGTGGATAGTCTTTTAGAAATGAATGTTAAGTTTCTTCCTACTGATGGTGAACCATTAACTAATGCGACTTTGTATCGACAGTTGGTTCGTAGTCTCATCTGTCTGACCATTACACGCCCTGATATTTCTTATGCAGTCATCCTAGTTAGTCAGTTTATGCATGCACCACGCTCTACACACTATATAGCAGTTCTACGTATCCTCCAGTACGTTAAGGGTATCTTATTCCACGGCCTTTATTTTCAGCCCACTCTACTTTGGATATTCAGGCCTATTCTAATGCTGATTGTGTTGGAGACCTTACAGATCGTCTCTCTACCACTGGCTATTGTTTCTCGCTTGATCATTTTCTCATCTCTTGGAAAAACAAGAAGCGGACTGTTGTCTCTTGCTCCAGTACAGAGGCCGAGTATCGTGCACTGGCAGATACTACATCTAAGTTTTCATGGCTTCGATGGCTACTGCATGACATGGGTGTTCCTTTTGACTAGCCGCTCCTCTCTTCATTGTGATAACATTAGTGCCATACAGATTACTCATAATGACTTGTTTCATGAGCAAACAAAGTATATTGAGATAGATTGTCATTTCATTCGACATCATATCAAGCACTCTTTAGTTGATACATGTTGCTTCTGCGGATCAGCTTGCTGATATTTTTTCGAAAGCCCATCTACCGAGGTGTCATCGTGATTTGGTTAGCAAACTTAAGTTGGAATCTTCGATAGCATCTTAAGTTTGAGGGAGGATGTTAGCTGTATATAAGTTGTATAAGAGCTGTATTGATTGCTGTATATGAGTTGTATATATGAGCTATATATGAGCCGTACATAGCCACCTTCAACTATAAAAGATGGGCTATAGGCTATAGCACTGTTTGAAGTATGAAATAAAGAACATAGTCTTCTCTCCTCACGTCTGCTGCTCCTCTCCCTCTACGTCTCTCTCCTCTTCCTCTACATCCACGGCACCGAACGAGTGGAGCGTGAGAAAGAAACTCGTTCGGGCTTTGGCGCGAGATAGTATCTAGCCATGGATTTGATATATATGCCAATCGCATGAAGATAGCGGCTATCGGAACCCCCATGGAAACCCCAGAACCTAACACCAGAAGGAATATTGAAACGAAATGGTGTCCCCTCCTCGATGCCGAACGGTCCATACGTGGCTCCATTGGTGCCAAAAGCGAGGGATCTTACAATGCCTGCATTGTTTCCTCTCAGGGGCCCGTAGTATCCCCCCACCATGGTCAGAGTCTCCCAGGACTCTAGATCAACCTGCAGAGCAATGTAATTAAGATGGTGCAAGCATGTCCGTTTAAACAAATGTGAAAGGTGCCAAAAACTTGCTTCGGGTGCTTACACAATCGAATTTTTCTCCATATCCTCCATGCCTGGGAGCAAGAACTAATCTGCCTGATCCGTCAGTATAAGACACTTGGATGGAGTTGATGGCATCTCCATGCGAAATTAGAATCTGCCTGAGCCTACCATGGTACACCTCATCCCACTTCTCAACTCCAAGCGAAAGATTCCCTCGGGCACCGAGCTTGATAAGAATCTCATTGTTGGGAACGGATGTATTTATAATAGACTGGGATAATAAATCCCAAATTACCAAAAAAGAAAAGAATTTCATTGTTTATGGAAAGCAATAATATCATAATGACTTGCAAGAAAATCTAGGATTTCAGAATAGAAAAACAGGTTTGGCCTGGAGGACTGTTAAGAGGAAACCATTATTCCCTCGAGCCTAGCTACAATAGCCTAGTTACACATACTAATTAGAAACTTGATAACCTCCTAGATGTGGTTCTTTCTCATGAATGAAATCATTAATATAGAACATTTTTACAGATTTCGCCCCCCTCAAAACTAACTCTCTCAAGAAGTAGATCTTTATAAAATGGCTTCAATTTGCACTCCTACTCTAGGTTCACTTTAAAGCTTACCATCCGAAGGTGTGCTCCTTTTCAGCCAGGAACTAGAAGCTATACTGGCTGCAAATATTAGGCCAAGAATCAGAAAAAACTGGTAAAGCCAGACTAAAGACTATTTAAAGCTTCCAAGGAGAGACTTACCTTTTTGTGTTGATGTCCAAGCAAACCATGTTAGTTTGGAAAATGGAAAGAAACTTGAGCTTATAAAGAGAGAGCAGCATATTGGAGCTGGATTTTTTATGGGTCGCAGCATCATTTCTGTACATAATGGTACCTTAGTGCTCGAGTTTATTCTCCAACAGTAGTAAATGGTTCTTCTTCTTCCAAAATAAAAAAGATAAATAGTTCTTGAGCTTAACATGTGTGACGATCTGCTCACTGAAGTGAAAATAAGCCAACTCTCATCAGATCTTTTTTCTTCCTTTATATCTTCTTCTGGCTGGCCTCTTTGCTGAGCTCAACTGTAGTACTTGCTGTCGTCATTAGATGTTTCCTCCTCTTCTTTTCTTTGAGGTTTTCAATGATCTTTGGGTGGGTGAGGTTTATTTGCAACAAGCAAGCGCATCATGTTACTATCTTTTCATTTTAGATATTTTTAGCAATTCATTTCCGGTCATCTTGGTGTCTTGGATCTCTCACACAACAAAAAAATGCTGACCCAGTGAGATAAAGTTTGGCCGGTAACATGCAATTGAGTAGCAAGTGACTGTGGAGGTGATCTGACCACATAAGAAAGTTAGTGTTAGTGAGAAAGGGTGGTATCACATTCTATGCTCCGTGAATTATTCTTATTCTCATTCAGAAATTAATATGAGCCTTCCATGAAGAATAATTCGAAATGTGCCCATTAAAAGCAGAACTTCATAATGGCTGATAAATGCTATCAGTTGCTGATTTCGAAATATGCCCACTAATAGCACTTTTGTATATTTAGTTGACGATGAAAAAGCAGCACATTCCAAAGTTGCTTATATTTAGTACTGCATCTACTTTTTTAAAAAAGTTAACGTATCCCATTCTATTTAAAAGCTTAAGAGTACATTTTAAAAAAAAATTATTCTAATTTTCAGTTGTTGGGAATTGAACTTTTTCACATCTTACATGGATTTTTTGTTCCATAAAATGTAAAAATTTTATTTCCATGGAAATGCTACTTTGTGTTGCCATATCTCGTACCCTATTTGTTCAATGATTACGAGAAAAGATTCTACCTAGATTTTAGTGATACATGTTATGCTGTATAGTTTATTGCATCTTGCTGCTCTCAGCTTCACAGATTTCTGACTGCCTAATTCTACAGAATTCTGCTGCTCCTGCTGAAATTGCTTAAAATTTTTAGGGGATAGTTATGGAGAGTGATCCCTGTCTGATTACTTCTTAGCTGAAATTAATACTGCTTTGTTAGTTTTGCGGATGAACATTACTGAGTTTTGTTCTTGAGGTCTTCTAATCAAGTTTTTCCTCCCTCCAGAATGTTCATGATGCAAAAGAACATGAAGTGTATTTTAGCTACATCCAAAGTGAGTGTATTTTATCGAATTCATAATAAAAATATGCGATCATAGAAAGCCTCTTAAATGTTTCATCTTTTTGACAAGGCCCACCGACAAATGACAACCTTCGACGAGGACTAGACCAAAAATTTCCCCTCCCACCCTCTGCAAACAAAAGCATGTTAAGAAGAGGCGAAGGGACAAGCATGAGGTGGTAATGGCGGCATTCAAAGGATTCGGGACATGAGTGTCAAGAATCCGAGGGAACTGGCCACCCATCATCGGTCGCCCGCTCATGGGTCGAAGAGGGAACTCGTGGAATTGCAGAAGGATTCTGAAGACGTTCTTGAAGGTTTGAAGGATTAATCTTGTTTTCTTTTGATGTCCAAAATTATACCTTTCCGAAATATAATTGGGAAGAGGCGTTCAATTTATGCTACTCATGAAAAGAAATCTAGGATAGCAAGAAGGAGAAGCTGATCATGGATACAAAGAAGCATGGAGAACATTGGATCTGTACCTTCCGAATCGTATAAAGTTGAACTACCATGTTTTGCATCAAGTAAATGTATTATTTTGTTTGTTATTCTGTTGCAACTCTTAGGTTAATTGGGTGGAAGTTGTTTTCTTTATAACCTTTTTCTTGTGAAATAGGTTAAATGCCAGTCAAATGAAAACAAGAAGTAATGAAGCCACTTGGTTCTCAAACCTCCTTGCTTTCATGTTACTATAATCCTTCGGATAATTGCATATCATTTCAGTACATAACAATATTCATACTGGAGTCCATATGCAGATGATTGCACGTATCTTGTTATTATTATTTAATTTACTTCCACGTAGAGACTTCTTCGCTCCTCTTGCTACGGTGTGGTTGGTGATGCCAAACTCTGTTTTTTTTCCTCACTTAAACTGACACCTAAGTCAGTGCCATGATGGCTCAGGTATTATCTTCAAGCAGATGAATAATCTCCTCTTTCTGGCTATGAAGTCTGATAACATTTTATGGTGCTTTCTAATACTCCACCGAATAAGTGGAGCGTGAGAAGGAAACTCGTTCAGGTTTTGGCGCGAGATGATATCTAGCCATGGATTTGATATATATGCCAATCGCATGCAGATAGCGGCTATCGGAGCACCCATGGAAACCCCCGAAGCCAACACCAGGAGGAATATTGAAACGAAAGGGTATCCCCTCCTCGATGCCGAACGGTCCATACGTGGCACCATTGGTGCCGAAAGTGAGGGATCTTACAACACCTGCATTGTTTCCTCTCAGGGGCCCGTAGTATCCCTGCACCATGGTCAGAGCCTCCCAGGACTCTAGATCAACCTGCAGAGCAATGTAAGATGCTGCAATCATGTCTGTTTAAACAGATGTGAAGGGTGCCAAAAACTTGCTTCGGTTGCTTACACAATCGAATTTATCTCCGTCTCCTCCATGCCTGGGAGCAAGAACTAATGCTCCTGAAGGGGCAGTATATGACACTTGGATGGAGTTGATGGCAACTCCATGCGAAATTAGAATCTGCCTGAGCCTACCATTGTACACCTCATCCCACTTGTCAACTCCAGGCGAAAGATTCCCTCGGGCACCGAGCTTGATAAGAATCTCATTGCTGGGAGCGGATGTATTTATAATAGACTGGGATAATAAATCCAAAATGATCATAAGAAAAAAAAAAGAATCTAATTGTTTATGGAAAACAATAATATCATATCGACTTGCAAGCAAATCTAGGATTTCAGAATAGAATGCAAAGAAAAACTACAGGTTTGGCCTGGAGGACTGTCAAGTTATTATGTTTGTGGAAACAAATTGTTACAAGTTATTACGTACGTATAAAATTTATTGATTTTGTTTCGTTCCTTTCTTTCTATGCAGGAAGTGTGACTGCATAGAAGAAAAGAACATGTGCACGTACGTACCCTTTCTGTGAAGCCATATAAGCTTGGGAAAGGGATTGACAGTACAATCACATTGTTTTGTATGAAGCTTTTTAATCCATCAAATAATATGAGATTTAAGCACAACAAAAATCTAGGATCTAAACATTAGAATGGAAAAAGATTGGATTTGGCTTGGAGTCTCCTTTTTTTTGAGTAAAAGGGAGGGGAACTCCCCCTATTAATTTATTTTATGAGCCCTAGTAATTTATTATATAAAAGAAAAAAAACAAATTGTTGCAAGTAATTATGTTGCTTTCTCCAATACTCTTTAATTTGAAATTGTGGAGTTTGAAATGAAGATATTTAATTAGGAAGTATGACGCAGATGAAAGAAAAGAGCATGGGAACATGAAAGGATGGACATATTCATGTAGCCAAAAATTTCATGCTTCTAAGGTTTTTGGTTATTCTGTCGAACCTATAATGGTTATATATAATTTATTTTAGTGTACATGGATAAACATGACGTCCTTCGTTAGCTGCTATAAGGGACACCAACTATTGGAAACTGTTTTGTGCATCCAAACACATACTAATTAGAAACTTGATAACCTCCTATATAGTCGATGTGGTTCTTTTTCATCATGAGTGAAATCATTAAATCATTAATATAGAACATTTTTAAAGATTTTTTTCCCCCTCGAAACTAACTCTCTCAAGAAGTAGATCTTTATAAAATGGCTTCAATTTGCACTCCTACTCTAGGTTCGCTTTAAAGCTTACCATATTCCGAAGATTTGCTCCCCAGGAACTAGAAGCTATACTGGCTGCAAATATTAGGCCAAGAATCAGAAAAAACTGGTAAAGCCAGACCAAAGACTATTTAAAGCTTCCAAGGAGAGATTTACCTTTCTGTGTGGATGTCCAAGCAAACCATGTCAGTTTGGAAAATGGAAAGAAACTTGAGCTTATATAGAGAGAGCAGCATTGGAGTTGGATTTTTTATGGGGTCACGGCATCATTTCTTTACATAATGGTACCTTAGTGCTCGAGTTTATTCTCCAACACCCCCCCCCCCCCCCCCCCCCCCCAAAAAAAAAAAAAAAAAAAAAAAAAAAACCAAAACAAAAAGAAAGAAATAAATAAATGAGTATAAGTAAATAAATAGTTCTTGAGCCTAACATGTGTGAGGATTTTTTTCTTCTTTTATATCTTCTTCTGGCCTCTTTGCTGATCAGCTCAACTGGAGCACCTGCTGTCGTCGTTAGATGTTTCCTTTTTTTCTTTTCTTTGAGGTTTTCAATGATCTTTGGGTGGTGAGGTCTATTTGCAACAAGCATCTTTGGGTGGTGAGGTCTATTTGCAACAAGCATCTTTGGGTGGTGAGGTCTATTTGCAACAAGCAAGCGCATCTTGTTACTATCTTTTCATTTCAGACATTTTTAGCAAATCATTTTAGGTCATCTTAGTATCTTGGACCTCTCACACGACAAAGAAATGCTGACCCAGCGAGATAAAGTTTGGTTGGTAACATGCAATTGAGTAGACAAGCGACTGTGGAGGTGATCTGGCCAGATAAGAAAGTTGCAGTTAGTGGGAAAGGGTGGTATCAGATTCTATGCTCAGCGAGTTATTCTTATTCTCATTCAGAGATTAATATGAGCCTTCCATGAAGAATAATTCGAGATGTGCCCATTTGAAGCACAACTTCATCATGTCTGATAAATACTATCTCTTGCTGATTTTGAAATATGCCCACTAATAGCCATTTCTGTAACAAGAAGAAAAACAAATTATGTCGGCTCGTTTGGTTCACGAGAACTTTTTTTTTTAATTAGAATATTTTTTCTGTAAAGTTAGAAGCCTATAGATATAATTTATGGAAAAATATTTTTTGCATATTTGGTTAAGCATAAAAAAATGATACATATCATAGTGGCTTATATTTGATCGAGTATCTACTTTTTTTGGAAAAGTTATATAAAATATCTGTTATGCTCTTAATAAAAAGAGAAAGAACTTATCCCATTCTATCTAAAAGCTTAAAAGTTTATTTGAAAAAAAAATTATCCTAATTTCCCGTCGTTGGGAATTAAACTATTCCACATCTTATATTTGTTTTTTCATGAAATGTGAAAATTTTATTTCCATGGAAATGCTACTTTCGTATCTCTCTTCTTTGAATGCTATTTTCTTATCTCTCTTTTTTGAAAACTCCAATTGAACATGAGGCTTTTCTCCATATTTCTACCGACCACATTTTTCCTTCTCCTTTTTCTGCAAACCAAATGAATCCTAAGATATTCCAATAGTTGGCAAGTAGTAAAATGCTTCCAAAATAATTACATCAAAAGGAAATTCATGCCCATGACTTTTATCATGGGATACAATTAACTCACTTCAGGAAGAAAGCTTGCATGTGGTAGTCGAACATGAAATTGTCGCATTGGCAGATTAATGCTTAACGCTTTCGCATAATTAAGGAAAGGCAATGGTATGCGATACATGAGAAAAAGGAAGAAAGCTTAATTACATGCGGTAGTCAAACATGAATATTGTCGCATCAGCAGATTAATGCTTAATGCTTTGGCATAATTAAGGAAGGGCAATGGAATGCGATGCATGAGAAAAAAAGATCGACCAAACCTAGCTATAGCTTTCTAGCGCGCCGAACCAGACATACATGTAAAATCAACTTCCGAAGGTCTTGGGTCGAGATGGAAATCAGCAATGGGCTTGACATATATGCCAATTGCACGAAGATAACGATCATCAGAACGCCCATGGAACCCCCCAAAACTAACACCGCATGGAATATTGAAACGAAAGGGTGTTCCCTCCTCAATGCCAAACGGTCCGTATGTAGCTCTATTGGTGCCAAAAGTGAGTGATTTAACGGCAGCTGGATTCTTTCCTCTCACGGGCCCATAGTATCCTTTCACCATGGTAAGAGTCTCCCTTGACTCCAGTAGATCAACCTGCAAAACATGCAAGATAGGTGGTGCAACCATGCCTAAGAGAAACAAATGTGAAAGGTGCCAAAAATTTGCTTACGATGCTTATGTAAGAAAATATAAAATATATACATAAATACCTCATCCTATCAACCTAAGCTTTTAGGACAAGTGGTGATTACAACTTGGTATCAGAGTAAAGGTCCTGAGTTCGAACCCTGTCTCCGCACTCTTTAACCCCATTATTAAAAATTGTCCAAAAATTGATTTCAACTGCTTACACAATCAAATTTATCTCCATTTCCCCATGCCTATGAGCAAGATGTAATCCTCCATTTATATAATATGCCACTTGGATCGAGTTGATCGCATCGCCATACGAAATTAGAATTTGGCCAATGTCACCGGGGAGCACCTCATCCCAATTCCGCGGTCCCAAAGAAAGATTCCTTCGGGCACCCAGCTTAATAAGAAACTCATTGTCGAATCCCCTGAATTTCTTTATAATAGACTGGTATGATACATCAGAAGTTATCAAAAAGAAAAGAAAATTCAGTCTTTTGTATTAAGCTCTGTAATCAATGAGATAATACATATTCCTCTTAAGAAAGTAATAATATGATGTTCCGGAAGTTAACTACGGCACCTGCAGAAAGGAGGCTTTCTCTAAGACTTCCAAAGCCCAGAACAGCAGAAGTCGTTTTATCTATCACGAGCGCCTACCCAAACAAGAAGGATTTTTTCAAATGTTCTTGCACTCTATTCCCGAAACTACTTGACTTGCTTTCCGACGAGCTTACTTACTTTCCTTACTGAACTGAACGGTGCGAGTGGAAAGAGCTCTGTACCGGGTACTAGCTATAGCGGGTACTGGCTATAACGGTTGAGTTATCGACTTACAAAAAAATCTATGATTTCCAAATAGAATGCAAAGAAAAGCAGTTTTGGCCTCGAGAGCCCTATGTCCCTATTAAATTATTGTATTTATGGAAACGAATTGTTACAAGTAATTACGTCTAAAATTTATTCCTTTCTACGTAAATCGAGATATATAGGAAGTGTGACTGCATAGGGGAAAAGAACATGTACACATGAGAGGACAGTTAAACTCATGCAGCCAATAATTTCATGCTTCAAAGTTCTTTTCCTCAAACCTACAATAGTTATATGGAATTCATATTAAAGTACGCGTCCAAATCGTGACATCCTTCATCAGTAATTGCGAAAGATTACATCTACTGGAAGTTGGTACATCCAAAAAAAAAAAAACTCTTTGGATCAGAATGGCTTCTCCTTTAACATCTGTTCAATATAAAGCTTACCATAATGATGCTCTCCTGTTCAGAAGGGAACTAAAAGCTTTACAGCTATACTGCCTGCATATATTATTCCAAGAAACTCCATCAGAAGCAAACGGCAAAGCCGCACTAAAGACTATTGAAACATTCCAAGGACAAACGTACCTTTTTGTGAAGCCGTGTAAGTTTGG
>NC_143207.1:19635000-19710000 GCF_051530095.1 Phoenix dactylifera
TGAATAGGTAGATCGGCATGTGAATTAGTTTGCGTGTTGTTGGTCTCGTGATTTTTCCCCTAAAGATCAGATATTTTTGGTATTTTCCTGGGCAGCCCATGATTGGAGATGCTTGTAGTACATATAAAATGATTAAATTGTTGCCTAGAATCTCCGCTTTTTGTGTGGAAGAAGTGCTGAGCCAATGAAATTCTGAACACCGAGGTGTTTATTTGGAAAATTTTTTGCAAACATAGTTAGATAGTTTATTTTATTAGCTGGATTTGTCAAATTTCCCCAAAAGATTAGATTTTTATTCTTTCTTGCACCGCCAGTGATGTATTCATAGCTTTTTATTTCTTTTTCTTTCTAGAAGAAGTGCTGAATTCATAAATCTCTGGATTGTGAGGCTTTTGTTGGGAAAAAATTTCAGCGAAGATGATAGATAATATAATTTTATTAAGTAGATTTGCGATTTTTTGCCTAAAGATCAGATTTTTATGCTTTTAGGTGCTGCTTGCTTCTTAAAGTTGCTGCTCTTGTCTGTGAAATGGAAGGTCACTGAGTTGGTAAAGTGCTTTTCTTTTTTTCTGTTTTATTGTTCTTTTGTGTTGTGAAATAGAGGTGCTGAGTTCATGACGTATAAATCTGTTAAAGAAAAAAACAAGGTTCCTAGCATACAACTTGCAAAAACGTACATTTTGAATGGAAAAAGGCCATAGAAGGCACGCTAACCCAACCTTCTCTGATTGGCACAACAAATGGAGTTACCAAGAGATAATCAAGGAGGAAGAAGAAGCAAAAAAAAAAAAAAAAACTCAGAATGAACCATAATCATGAACCCATCAATAGGGGTGGCAATTGGGTCGGGTCGGATCATAAACGGGTCGGGTCACATGCAGGTCGGGTCAGAATATCATAAACTTGAACCCGACCTGTTTATTAAACAAGTCAGAAATTACAACCTGAACCTATCATGTTTAATAAATAGGTAATCCGACCCGATCCGTTTAACCTGTTTGATAAACAGGTAAACTGTTTGCCTAATCCAACCCGATCTATTTAACCTGTGCCCAACCCGACCCGTTTAACCTATTTAGATTTGTTTAACCTACCCAACCCAACCCGTTTAACCTGCCCAACCCGACCTGTTTAGACCCGTTTAACCTGTTTAGGCCTGTTTAACCTGTTTAGACCGGTTTAACTTGTCCGACAGTTAAACGGGTTAAACAGTTTAAACGGATCAGACATCTAAAACCTGTATCCGACTCAATTAATAAATAAGTTAAATGGGTCGACCTGTTTACGACCCGAACCTGTTTAGACCAAACCCAAATCTGTTTATGGCGGGTCGAATACGGGTCGGATTGGCGGGTCGGATCATATTTTGCCACCCCTACCCATCAAAGAAGTTTAGTAGAAGAATTCTGAAGTTTATGGATGTGATATGGAATGTAATAAGGGATGCCTTTTCAATGACTCAAATATCTTTCCATGGCTACTGTAGTAGTCTTCTTTACAAGTACTGTGAAATTTATTCTCTAATGATGCTTGATAAGTCAGTCAACATTGGAGTAGCATTGTGAATTGATTATGGTAAGCTAGGCCATTCTGTATTTGGCCTTTCATCTTCAAATGGTACATTCAAGCACTCATTCTTTATCAGCTTGCTGATAGATGATCATGGATGAACTTATATGTCTTAAGGAAATTAATGTGTTTGACAGTGCAATATTTTAAGATCTCCATTTGTGGAGTTGATAGAGGTGTATTTAGTTTCAGACATTTATATGATGATGATGCCCCTTCTGGCCAATTAATGTTGCCTATGTGTGCTTATGCAAAATGTTCCTTTGTGTGTGTTTAAAGGTATGAACATGTATTTCTGCTTATATGCATATTATGTAGGTATGTACATACATATATGTATGTGTGTACATATGTGTGTGTGTCTTCTAAAACATGACACCATTTTGGTTCTTCATATATTGTTTCATGATTTTTTTTCCAATTTATGAGGAAGAAGCTTGTAGAGTTATTTATTGCCATTATCTTGAAGATTCTTTTTATTTTTTTCTTTTTTAAAAAAATTCTTATTTAGTTTTTTTTTGGATAAGTTGGGAGGTTACTCTCTTTCTCTTTTTGGTGCTCCACCATCATTCTCAAGGTTTTTTCCTGTTTAGTATTACAGTGTTTGCTCACTTTTGGGTTCTTTTTTCCCTTGAAGTTGTACTTAACCTGCTTGGTGCACATTAATTTTGTGAATTCCACCATGCTTTTTTCATTTTTGTATTCAGATAAGGTACAATTATTGACATTGTGGCCTGTGTAGTCTGGATTGGAATGCACTCATTTCATTGAGCTTGTTGTAGAAACTAATTTTATTTAAACATTCTCATATATAATCGAAGATTTTTGTACTACTTTAAGTTGTCAATAGATGGAATGGTTTTCTTTGAGAAAATATTTTCTAGCTTCTGCTATTTTTCATATATGATGACAAATTTTCAGATCACTTGTGATATCTGCTTATAGAGTCACATTGTTACTTATTTTATTAAGGCAACTTTACGAAATATTCTTGCTTGGAAATTGCAGTAAGTTAAAAGTAAGTGGAGCATGTGCAATGCTGGTTTTATTGCCATTAACTGTCCTTTTTCTCATTAAGAGAAAGAATGATGACATATATTTATGTAGCAATTTCTTTTTCATTTTAATAAATTTTATTATGTAAGAGATTGAGTAAGAAGCATCTTCTTTCTCTGAAATTTTGTGACAGTGGGTGCAGTAAATTTCAAGGGAAAGAAATGGCACTTAAGTTACTAGAAGCCATAAATAAAACTATTGAACCAGTTGCCTCAATAAAATTTGCTGTAAGCTAATTCAACAGAATGAAGGCCCTGAGAAGCAGAATGCAGTGCCTAGGGAAGTAAAGTTAATGCAAATCTTGGTTATCTTATACTTTCTTGACCTTAGCTCATATGTCACTCAATATTTTTGCTCCTTTTTGGGAATGATATTTCTCCTTCCTTGCCCTTTAATCCTGCAAACCACAAACAATGCGTATACATGTATGAGTGCATCAGATATCCCTAATACTTGTTCTATATAACAGGCTAATAAAATTTCTTGCTTATATTAAACTTACTCGTTCATCTTGACTTGGTCTATCACTACTTGATAGAGTTTGTTTTTTTTCCAATTTCTCTAATACAAATTTCCAATAAGGATACAAAGTCAAGAAGCTTATGTTCCATACCATAAGTAATGCTTTCTGTGACATATGTTAATTTAGAAGAATTGATACATTCTTATGCTTATCTCAGAAGCTTTGATGATGGATTCCCGAATCTCTTCATCAACAATGCACATGATATTAGAGGGCAGCATGTTGCTTTTTTAGCTTCTTTCAGTTCTCCTGGAGTAATTTTTGAGCAGATATCTGCAATATTTGCGTTGCCAAAGCTCTTCATTGCCTCCTTTACATTGGTTTTACCATTCTTCCCAACTGGTTCTTTCGAACGTGTGGAAGAAGAAGGAGATGTGGCTACTGCATTTACAATGGCACGCATATTGTCAATGATCCCTAAATCTAGGGGCGGTCCAACCAGTGTGGTCATCTATGACATACATGCTCTGCAGGTTGCTTTTCTTTGTAAATAAATCTGGAATTTATATCCATGGATTTGTGATTTTCCAAGAACTTATATGCATCTTCATTTACTTATGTATGTTTTGATAGATTCTTCTTTATTGTTCTGTATAGAAAATATCTGCATCTAATCTCATAAGAAATTACTTAGGATGAAATGCTGTTACTGGCTGCCACAATATTTTGTTGTTGGCTAATTTCCATTTCTCTTAGGACTACATTTCCAGAGTTCCATTATCTACTGCCAGTTTTTCCTCCTCAACTGCCATCCTTCTATTTTTAGGCTATTGGAACTTCCTTCTAAATGTTATGCTGCTAAAAAATGCCCCTTCGTTTGAATATTTAAGCTTCAGATTCCTTATTTGGGAACATACACATGGACTCGTGAATATCTAAAAGCCAGCTTGATGTGTATTGCTAGAATGTCCTGCTATGGTATATATATATATATATATATATATATATATATATATATATATATATATATATATATATATATATATATATAGTATGCATGGGTTGTATCTCCAAATTTTGGTTTATTGATATGAAAAAGATATGTTTATGTTTTGTGCTTATGCTTTAACCCCTTGAAATGCCATCTTTTTTTCTTTTTGAACTTTTGTGGCATTAATCTGAAATTTACCTTGTAATAAAGTTGTGTTGATGAATATTTTCTAAATTGTGGGTTTTCATTTCATGTTTCAGATAACATATTGATATTATTTTTTTACATTCATATCCTTTTCTATGCATAAAATTTTCTTGTAATGTTACTTTGGTATATTTCTCACTCTTGAGATTTTAACTTTGTTCTTCAAATTTGAACTATCTGCAATATCTTTGTGGTTACAAATCCTGACTTAAGATCTGGGGATATGGCTTTGTTCTCGAGCTGTTACTTAATTTAATTGCCGATTTTATTTTTATATGCTTCTGGTTTTGTATTTGGCACATGTACTGTTCTTTCTCGTTGTTAAAGAATTTCATATAAAAAATTTGATAATCAAACAGTGAATTATTGCCTTTATTAAAATCTGCTATTTCTGCATGACTTGAGTCTCATTTTTTTATTCAAATTTTTGTCTGTTCTCTGTTTGTATTGCATATGTATGTACTGAGCCTTTACTCGTAAGAGTATCTGTCTCATGAAATTTTAGTAGCTCTGCATACAGGATTAATGCCATTACCAAGAATTAATCTTGCCATGTATTGATATTTTAATCATGATTTTCTCAGGAAAGATTCTACTTTGGGGATGATGTCTTGCCTTGCTTTGAAAGTGGGATACCTCTGTTGTTGCAACGTCTTCGCCAACTTCCTGATGCTGATAATGTGCGTATTGTTGTTATATTTGCACTATAAAGTATCATCACTTTTTGTTGTTTATGATTACATATACTAGGAAAAGCATTTACTTGCATTAGTTCCATCATGTCGTAGCTCTAAGTTGGAGTTTTGGAGGAAGCAGTTTATCTGCTAAGAATTCGATAAACTTTTATATTCTCTGCAGGTAACTATAGCATTCCCGGATGATGGTGCATGGAAGCGTTTTCACAAGCAACTGCAAAATTTTCCTATGGTTAGATTGTTGGTCTAGAGCATAGAATGTACTAATCATTATTCCCAGTCTTTGCCTGAAATTTCCTTGTAAGTTGTGAATGCCAGGTTGTTTGTGCAAAAGTTCGTGAAGGTGATAAGAGGATAGTTCGAATTAAGGAAGGGAACCCTGAGGGTCGGCATGTTGTAATTGTTGATGACTTGGTGCAGTCTGGAGGCACTCTTATTGAATGTCAGGTATCAATAAAATATCTTGGTTCTTTTTTTAAAAAAAGAGAAATGATTTGATCTATTTTTCCTCGTGTCGAAAAGGTACTCTTTTACAGATCAGATCTGTTTCTAAGAATTTGAAATTTGTATGTTCATCTATAATGATTTAACCGGCTGATTGGAAGTGTAGATCTTCTGATCCCAATTTTAGGGGATAATGAGTGAAAAGATGAAAATTATGACGAAGAGAGGGTTATGGGCTATGGTTGCATACTAGGAAGGTTTTAGGCACCTTGTTCATGCTTCCTGAAGATGGTGGACTCTAATGGGACGTAAATACAGAGAACAAAGAAAACTAAAAGAAAAAGTGTGATAAGGATGGGTCGTGGCTAAATGAGAGAAAAATGAATTCTGGCTAGATTATGGCTAATTAGTCCATTTATGTTGTGCTTATGAATTTGGCCAAACTAGCTATGGTTAATTAGGTTCTGGCTATGATTTTTGGACCTCTGGTTATTCAGCAACAGTTAAGGTTAATAAGACTTGACCTATACTAAGGTTTAGGTCAGTTGGTTTGGCTTGGAGAAGAATTAGGCATGTAGGTTGTGTCTATAGAAAAAGTACAAGATCACAAAAGATTTACTTGGTGCATTAAAGATTGTACACTCAAAAGGAGCATGATAAAGATCCCACTTCCACAGGGAACTTACATATGTTGATTCAGGAATGCCACCTGGGGAACAAGCCAAAGATCCCCTTTACAGGGAGAGGATATATTAGGAAGTTAATCTAGATGATCATGAAAGAATTAGTAACTTCTGAAGCTCGGTTGATTTACCAATCGAGGGAGCTCTTATTGAGGCAAATTTCAAGCCAAATATGAGCTTTTTCTATAAAAACACTGCTTGTTTAATAGCCTTAATTTCAGAGTCCACCTTTTTCCCTCACCTTTTCTTTGGGATAAATGAGCCATTAGCTTGGAAAAATAGGTTCTCTGTATGTAACAGATCTGACATATCCTACTTAGGACAATCTTTTTTTGAATGAGAGGGATGTGGGATAGCCACCCGGCTTTTATTGAATTTTTGAAAAATATTACAGGAGAGAGGAGGGAAGATGTAAAAAAGTTATATTACAGCTGTTATATGGAACAAGATGAAAAAAAAGAGAAGAAAGAACCAGACATCTTGTATGTTAGCCTTCATAAAGATCTCTAGGGATATTTCTAACCTTCGCCCAAACTCTCCTGAATTCTGACAGAAGATCTTGGTCACATAATGTAGGCCAGTCATTGAAAATGTGGAGTCTTTCTGAGGCTATGGTTGCAACAGATGAATGTTTGTTAAGAAAAATCCTGGAATTCCGTTCTTTCCAACACATCCATGCAATAACCGCGAGAGCATAAGAACAACAGGCTGAACCTTTTTTCTGAAACTTAGGACAATCTCTCGGAGTTTGCTGGGGAAAACTTGCATTCAGAAACCTGCTCCTTCAAGCATTCAAACAACCTTCGTAGGCCAAGCCTCCATAAAGTCCACCTTAGCCCATTAAATTCAGCCTCAAAATTATTATGCCGGCAGGCTATAATCTAATTTTTGCCGAGTTTGTTGAAAATTAATGTTGAGCTGTATAATTTACTGGAAACTTTAGAATGTGACAAAGAGACCCAAATCATGAGATTCTTGAAACACTTGATATCTTTAACAAAATTTGTTTCAGATTTTAACATTGGATTGCATTAGTTGTTCTTTTTTTCCCTGTTTTTGTATAACTTTGTGTCATGTTCATCGGTAAGTGAATATTGAGTTAACGTTCTTCCAGTCAGTACGGTTGATCTGTCCTTGTTTCATGTCAGTTGTAGTTGAAACAAATCTGAAGACAGTGCATTATATACCGTAGAGTGTATCTTCTCCTGTGGTAACATTGGCCATTGATTCTTTAACATGTTGTACACTGGAATTCACCATGGAATAAATTTAATCTCAACATGGTACGTGTCTGCAATGACCAAGAAAGAAACCAACTTTTTCTTGTTCAGAAATCCGATCTGGAATCACCAGTGAAGAAACTCACTGCCGGGATTTCCTTTGCAGAAAGTTTTGGCTGCTCATGGTGCTGCAAAAGTTAGTGCATATGTCACCCATGGTGTGTTTCCCAAGCAATCATGGGAGCGATTCCTGCAGAATAGTTCTGGTACATCCACACTTCCATTACAGTATCTGTTCTATTTTTCACTCCGGCAGGTTCTGATCATGCTGTCATTGTTGCAGAGGGGCTGGTGAACAGTTATGCTTACTTCTGGATAACAGATTCCTGCCCGCTTACTGTCAAGGCCATAGGCAATAGAGCTCCATTTGAGGTGCTCAGCCTTGCTGGATCCATTGCGGATGCTCTTCAAATCTAATACTGCAATAAAGACTTGTATTAGAATAGAGATGAACTTTGCAGATATTATCCTAATTTTTGTAAAAACTCAGAAAGACTCGTGTTAGGGATGGAGATAAGCTGATGAACTTGTATTCTTTTTGCAGGGAAAGGGTGAAGAATGCCACTGAAAATATTCTAATGTTTCTAAGCACCATGAACTTGTATTGGCTAGATGAGTAACTAAATTGTTCTCTAATGAAATAGTTGTGCCCGAATTGTTCAATCTCAGATTTCATGAATTATTGCTATTATTCTTTTTGAAAAAAGGAATTGTTGTTATTATTAAATTGTTTGGAAAGAGAGGAAGGTGCAACCGCCACCTGGACCTGGAACACTTCCTATTTCACCAATTATTAGTAAGTTATTTATGAGAGTCCTAAATTATCAATTGCAGTGATAACCAATATTATAGTCTCTTTGGTTGTATAAGGTGAGAATGCTAAACTGCATGGCTTTCATAATTATCCTCCTTTTCCATTAAAATAGATTGTTAGAATTAACAAAATAAATCACTATAGTCTTGGACACAAAATCCTTGGTATCCATTGGGCACTAAGTTCTACAATCTTTGTCAGAAGACTTAATCTAGATTTGTCATGTCACCAGTGCCACAAATTTTGATTCTGACTGACTCTGTTTTTAGTTTTTAGAATAATATTATCTAAAAAACTCATATTAACTGTGATGTTTAAGCATAAACCAAAGACAACATTTTTTATTTTTGTCCACTATTCAAAAATATCATCCTTTGGTTCTTGTGCATGCATGTGCAAGTATATATGCATGTAAACAATAATGTTGAAGTTCAGAAATATTCTATATGATTACCTCTATAATTGTTTCTTCTAAAAAAAAAACACCTGCATCTCTTACAATAGATAACTAATTGCTATTTAATTAAATTCAACTACCTTTTCAAAAGTAACCAACATCCCAGCTATAAAAAACCAATAAAATAATTGGTTTTCATTCCTTTTACAGGTGATATATAAGGGAACAAAATATAATATAAGATAGATCTCACCATTCTATTTGTAATTTATATATTATATAGTTATAAATTCTACATTAGTCAAATATGGATCACACACCTTTGGTTGCTAATTCTCTTTTAGTTTAGATTTTAAATGGCTTAGATGTATTTTCTCTTCAATCCACCACAAGTTTAAATTTAAATGAAATGGTTTAAGAGCTTTTTCCCCTATCTTCTAAATTTTAATCATATTTTTGTTTTGTTTGCTAATTATTAATCTCCTTAAAACTGCTATTTTATTTATTAATTATTAATTTTCGTAAAACTGCATGCCTAAGGCCCTGTTTGGGGGAGCTTTTGGAGGGCCAAAAAGCACTTTCTGGCCCTCCAAAAGTAGTTTTAGCTAAAAAATGGTGTTTGGTAAATTTTCCAAAAAGCTGTTTCCGGTTTTGTGGGAAGCTGAAAACAGCTTTTAGAGGGAAGCTCCAATTTGGAGCTTTGCGAAAACGCTGTTTTCAGCTTTTTCGCAAAGCTGTATTTTTGACCAAAATATCCCCATTTAAAAAAAAAAATTTCTCCCAGAAACCTCTCTCTCACCGTCTCTTCCTCTCCCAACCAACCCCACTCCCTCTCCCCCGCCGCCGTACCCTCTTCCACTGCCCCGCCGTCGCACCCCCTCCCTCTCCCCCGCCCCCATGGTGGGGAGGTGCCGAAGAAGAGGAAGACGAGTGGTCTTCCCCTTCCCGCGGCCGCCGCCGGCGATGATGCCCCTGTCACGGAAAGGCCCGGCGCCCTCCTCCTTCCCACGATGGGGAGGGGCCGAAGAACAGGAAGAAGAAGGGGGCGCCCTCCCCCTTCCTGCGGCCGCCGGCGGTCACAACCCGCCCCCCTCCCGCGTCCGCCACGGCCCGGCGCTATCGGCCTCGCGGGAGGAGAACATTTCCCAGGTGGCCAGCCGCGGCCGCCGAGACTGCCGCGGGCACTGCCGGCCCCGTCCCACGGCCGCCGGCGGCCCCGGCCCGGCCCCCTCCCGCGGCCGCAGCAGCCTGGCCCTCTTCTAGCGCCGCCGGCTGCGCGGGAGGAGAAGAAAGGAGAACGGGGGAGAGGAAGGAAGGAGAAGAAGAGAAGAAAAAAAGAAAAGAAAAGGAAGAAGAAAAAAAAGAAGAAAGGGAAAAAAAAAGAGAGAAGAAAAGATAATTTTAAAAATAAAAAATAAATAAATAAATAAATAAATAAATATTTATATAAATGAATGAATGAATGAATAAATAAGATAATAAATAAATATATTTCAATATTATTAATTATTTATACTAATAATTATAATATTTTATACCTTTATTATTGTATTATACTATAAATATTATATTATATTACATTACATTATAATACATTATTATGTTATTTTAAATAATTTAATATTATGTTATATTATGAAAAATTAATTTATACTAATAATTATAATATTTTATACCTTTATTATTGTATTATACTATAAATATAATATATATTACATTATATCATAATACATTAATATGTTATGTTAAATAATTTAATATTATGTTATATTACCAAATATTAATTTACTCTAATAATTATATTACTATTATGCTATATTATAATAATATTATTTTATATTATAAAAATATTATATTATATTGTATATTTATGTATTAATATATGTTATGTTTTATTACGTTTTGTTGTATAATACTATGCAATGTGTAATTTTGTCATACAAAAGTACTTTCTCAGTTTGTTTACCAAACACAAAACAAAGTACCACAGCATTTTACGAATGTAGTTACCAAACAGCAAACAGCTTTTTATAACAGCTCTACTTCAGACAGTTCTACTTCCAACAGCTCTACTGCCAACAGCTCCCCCAGACAGGGCCTAAAACAAGTATAAGAACGGATCGCACCCACAGGTCTAAATCAACAACCCGGCTCGGCTCCGGTCCAACCTGGCTTTGACCACGGACACTAAAAGAATGCCGTCCGTCGTAGCGTAGTGTCTCCGACTGCATCCGTACACGATCCGAACGTTCCTCCGTCCCAAACCGAGCTTCTCTTCAAACCCCCCCTCTCCCTTTCTCGACGTTCTGAGGAATCCCCGTCTCCGCCCCTCGCTCCTCCACCGCGCGCCGTCGGTGTCCATCTCCTCCAGCGACGCTCCGCCTTCCGCCACTCCCCGTGGAGTTTAGCCGTCTTCTCGTCCAATCTTCTCGTAGTTCGAGATTTCCGCGAGCGATCGGGATCTGGAGTTGCTCGAGTCGTCCGATCTTCGCCGTGTCTAAGTGGTCTCCTCGATCCCATGTCTTTCGACATTTGTTTGGAGGGGTGGTATTGCGGCCAAGATCGATAACTGATTTCTCACGATCTTTCTTCGATTGTTCTCCAGATATTGTCGGAGAGGTTAGAAACAGTCGGAGTAGGAGTGGAGAATCAAGGGGGAATCAAGGGTAAGGGTGATTTATTCAGATCAGTTCTTGATTGCTAAAAGGATGGTAAGTTTTCCGTTCTTCTTCGTCTGTAATTCTTGCAGAATTAACTTCAAGTTGATTGGTACTTTGTTGGCAATTCAATGACGCACTTGTTGACGCTCATGGATTAGGAGTTTGATGGATTTTACGTTTAGTGAAAGTCTTGGTTCGCGAGGTTTGAGAAGTTTTAGTTTTGACAGTACCAAAAAGTTGAGATTGTGGCCCTTTTAGTGGTTTTCGAAGTTTAGGTCGAGTTTCAATGGTTTCGAAAAAATAATAATTTCAAATAGACACATTGAAACGCTAGGAAAAAATATAAAAGAATTCAAGGAAAAAATATAAAAGAATTCAAGGGAAAAAAACAAGTGAAGAAAATAAATAGTGACCCTTTTAGAGGATATGTATCCATTGTTTGTGTTGTTTTCAGTGATTTCTAGCAGAAGAAATAAAAAAAGAATAAATTTACTTAGTCGATTAGGTTTCATATTATCTCAAAGTTCAATTCATCCTTTTATTATTTGTCACACTCTGAAGTATAAACGATATAAATGGCTGAGATGCTGGGACATAAACTTCAGAATGGTTAAACCTACTCTCTAATATTTTTTTTAATAATCGTTTTGAATTTGCAAAATTCAAGGCTAATATTGGGAAGTTGATATAGATTTAATCTGAGACCAATACTGGTTTAGAATTAGTTCCAACCTAACCAGAAACTTCCTGTTAATGTTTTGGGGTGGATTTCTCGAATATGTGAGGCAATTCTTTTTTTTTTTTTTTTTTTGCTTGAAACGGGTTGTTCAGACAACGCGTATCCGAATACACCCAAGAACATCAAAATACAAAATCTCGCGTAGTGCCAATGGCAACTCCCGCTCTCCTGCCCACAGGGCGTATCCCGAATGGTGTGCTGCATATGCAGCTACCCAGTCAGCCGCCCCGTTGGCCTCCCTAAATACATGCTTGGCCTCAAAGGCCACAACATCCCTCATCATCATCCTAATATCCCGGATCAGAGGATGGTCAATGCTCTCCCGCCGAATCCACCCAATAACAGTGGATGAGTCGCCCTCCAAGATGATCGAGCTAGCCCGTAGTACCCGCCGCGCATGGCAGAGGCCGGCCCAGGCAGCTCGCAACTCCGCCGCTGGCACTGATGTGTCGAATAGCCGGCAGCCGCCCGCTGCCACTACCCGAGAGTGAGGGTCTCGTATGACGAAGCCGGCACCGCCTCGTGTACCACTGTCTAGTACTGAGCCATCAAAATTGACCTTGAGGAAACTCGGGGGTGGGGGCTCCCATGTGAAGAACACCGTCCGAAGAGCTGCCTGAGCAGAGAAAGAACCCCAGGTGTCCCGAGCTATCAAGGTCGTATCTGAAGGGCTGGTAGGTCTGAACTCCATCGCCAATACTCGAGCAGACTCCGCAACAAACCTCGGCGACATCCTACGCTCGCCAAAGGTGCGAGCGTTCCTTGCCAACCAGATCTGGTGGGCGGTGCAAGTCGCTCGGATAGCCTCCTGACATGTCCGGGGACTAGCCAGCCACTGACGTATCATCTGTAGAAACAGTCTCCTCTCCCGCCAAACCTCCTCTGGGATACCCGTCCACTGCCATGTCTGCCGCGCCCAAAAGCATCCAAATAGTACATGATTAACTGACTCATCCGCACCGCAGGCCCCACACTCCGCAGGGATCCCCAGACCACGTCGGCTCAGCACAGCTCTCGTCGGAAGGCGGTCCCACGTCACCTTCCATAGAAAAAGTGCTGCTCTCGGGTGGAGCCTAGACCTCCAAATCCAGGCACCGTCCCATCCACTCTCATGCTCGCGCTGAATCACCCGGGCCAGATCACCCAGCCTCACACTGGCCCTGCATGAAGTGCTCCAAACCCTGACATCTGGGCCCTCGCATCCTGGTACTGGCAGAGAAAGTATCCTCTCGGCTAGATGTGCCCCGAACAACTGGTGGAGTCTGTCCACGTCCCACTCTGCCCTCCCTGGTGCTAGGAGGTCGCACACCCGGAGCCCTACTGCTGCCTCGAAATCCACCGTCGTCGGCCAATATCTCAAGGGAATGGTATCTACCCACGGGTCATCAGTCACAACAATGGTCCGGCCATCGCCCATCAGCCACCTGGTATGGGCTAACACGGTCGGCAGGTACCTCCCAATCTCACGCCACATGAAAGAGATGTGGCGATCGCGCCGTGCCGCCTCGGGGCTCCCTCGGCCATATCTGGCTGCCATCACCCGACTCCAAAGCCCATGTGGCTCCAACAAGAAACGAGCTGCGTGCCGTGCAATGAGTGTCTCACGCCGCTCCAGAAGGGACTGAACTCCCAGACCACCCTCACTGGTGGGCCGACATACCCGCTCCCAGGCCACCAAATGTACCCCACGACCCCCACCATGGGACCCCCAGAGGAAGCTCCGGAGAAGACATTCAATCTTCAACAGAGTCGTCTTAGGGACCACAGTGTTGGCCATGAGATATACCGGCATGGACCCAAGCACCGATCTGACAAGTGTCAGCCTCCCCATCATGGATAGTGAAGATGCCCTCCATCCCTCCAGCCTACTCTCGACCCGCTGCACCAACCCCGAGCACTCCGCCACTCGTAGCCTTCGGCCCGTGATGGGAACTCCCAGGTAAACCAGAGTCCCCTCCTGCTCGGGCATCTGCAAGATACTCCTGATCTCCTGTCTGACTCTGCTCTCTGTGCTGGGGCTGAACTGGATGGCTGACTTCGTGAAGTTGATTCTCTGTCCGGATGCCGCACAGTAAGCTGCCAGCACTCTGCGAAGTACACGTGCCTCCGAAACCCACGCTCTGGACAAAAGAAGACAATCGTCAGCAAAAAGTAGGTGAGAGACAGGTCCCGCCCCCGGTGCTGGAACATAGGACCCCAGCTCCCGGCTTGCACACGCCCTCTGGAGGGCACGGGACAATATATCAGAACAAATGATAAATAAATAAGGGGATAAGGGACATCCCTGCCGCAGCCCCATGGTGGACTCAAAAAACACCGAAGGTGTGCCGTTGACAAAAATAGAGAACTTTGGCCCCTGGACACACCCTAGGATCCATCCAATCCATCGCCTGTGGAAGCCATAAGCCTCCAGTACCCTCCGGAGAAAACTCCATCTGATCCTGTCATAAGCCCTCTCCATATCCAGCTTGACAGCCATCAAACTGCCCCGCTTCGATGCTCGCTGGAGATCCCACATCATCTCCTGAGCCAACATGACATTGTGGGAAATGTTCCTTCCCGCAATGAAAGCCTCCTGCTCTTGGCTGATAATGCCTGGCAGTAGGGGCTTTATCCTGCCCACCATGATTCTCGCCACAACCTTGTACAAGGTTGTGCACAGACTGATGGGTCTAAAGTGACCCGGCTCTACTGCCTCTTGGCGTTTCGGGATGAGCGTAATGAAAGTGGCCTTCCAATCTTCAGGCATGGCTGCCTGGGTGAAGAAACACTGGACAGCCTCGATCACAGCTTCCCGAATGATACCCCAATATCTACGGAAGAAAAAAAGGGGGGAACCCATCCCATTTTTGCACTGTGACATTTGTTGGTGGATGTAGAATATTGTCATGGAATGGGCGTAGAGAGAGAGGGGAGGGAGAGGGGATGAGAAGGCAATGATGTTAACATAAAAAAAAAAAAAAAAAAAAAAAAAAAAAAAAAAAAAAAACTCCAGAGAAGCTTAAAAGATGTTCTTCTAGGGAAAAGCTCACATAGGTTGTGTATCACATAGTTACAATGCATTTAGTTGGAATGTGTAGCTGCTCTGCCCTAGGTAAATTCTTCTTGAGCATTTGATTGGAGATATTGGCATTTATAGAGATTTCATCACTTTTTTTTTTTAATCTTTATTTTTCTGTAGCTTACTGCTTGTGTTACTTACAAACATGTACATTAGAATCTGTTAGTATATAGGTTGTTCTTTGATGTTTGTTATATAGGTTAATAGCTGTATTCTCTTGTTTGTAATAAATTGTACTTTTTTACTCCAGAATTTCATTGTTGGAGCATTCAAGCCACCATGTAACATCACAATCACCTTTTCTGATGGGAAGACTAGAAAACAGGTAAAATGTTAGGTATTCATGGCATTATATTGAGGTTGTAAATCAACCGACTTCTTAGATTTCTTAATCTTGTTTTTATCATGGATGCATGTTTTGTGAGTCTTGGTAGAAACATCATGTGAGCTGAGGTTTTTACTAATTGCTGGATTTTCATGGTCAGACTCTTAATGCCCATGGGGGAAAAAATCTGTTTGAATATTTGCTTATACTGTTTGTACCGTTTTGTTTAATGGATCTTTTGTGCCTCTGTTGGGCGATTAGTGATATATTCTGTTCAGCTTTTTATTGTAGCTAGTATTGCCAGTGGAACTATCATTGGTCCCTTTGCCTTGGGCCTGAATCCATGAATCACTCCTGTATGATACCTGCTGCATATGCTAAACAGCTTTTTAGGGTTGCTATTCTGAGCAATTTTCTTGAATATTGTATAGATCGCTTAGTCATTGAAAAGAAGTTGTGTCTTCTATTTGTTGTTCATGCTGAGTTTTGGCTTGACCAATCGGAATTTTCAGGGGTTCAACTTTTGGAGTAAACAAACCCTTTGGCTTCTTAAAGCATAACTAAAATGTAGATTCTAGATAAACAGCTATTTCTGAGCTTGAAGTAGGCTCAGCTAATGACCTAGCTTTGGGTTGTTTTAGGATAGTCTTGGTTCTAGTAGAAAAGAGTATAATTTTAAAGTTAGAAACAGAAACCAACTAAAAATATAGTTTCATATGTGGCATCTGTGATTCAAATATGCCTAATCTTTCCTTATAGAAGAATAACTTACTAAGGGAATGATATTATTGAATATTGGTTTGAAATTTGTGGGTATTTGAATGAGGGTTTAAAAAGTACAAATTTAAGACAAGGAATCCAACCTTCGCCTAATCCAAGCTTCACCATGCCGATAATTTACCAGTACGAGTTGAGCTGGTACTGTGTATCTTGTTGACACATGAGAATTAGTTTAAGCATCAAACTGTGATTTCATCTCTTTGTATCTCTCGGCAATCTCTCTTTCCTTCTGAGATAATTTCTCATTGAGAATGTTATTTTCAGTCTGTAGTTGTATTACATCATTCCTTAGTGATTTGATTATTTGTTTTCCAATGTGATCTAGGCAAGACAAGTCTTTGATATCAAATAAAGTGTTCTATATGAGTTGAGCCTAATTTTCAGGGTTTAGAGCCTAATTCGAGTTAGCAGAGCCACCTCTCCTCAACTCTTTGACACCTCTGTATGCATCCATGTTGCAAACATTATTACAATAAATTTTATGAGAGCTAAAACATCTTAATAAATCCTACTTCCTCGATAATTTTTGAAGGAATTTGTTGCTTTTCTTTTGTCCATTTCTCAAGACTAATATTATTTCCAAGGAAAGTAGTCGTACTTGCACAAAACAGTGCCTGTGATTGCTAGGATGCGACATTCAGACTAGATAAGATGACAATAAAATTTAGTTTTCTTCTTGAATGATAAATGTGTGAGTATCTGCCTGTGATGTTTGTGTTATCCATGTACATGGATCTAGAATGCGTGCATATACATACATATGCACTTACATATACTCTATAAAGGGATTAACATTTTTATTATTAAACATGGAATATAAATATGGGCAGCATTCATAAATATGTGTGTATATGCCTGTGTTTTTATATATTTGTGTATTTATCTATGTATGTATATGTATATGTATGGCTACGTACATATATCTATAATTTATCTATGCTCATACCTATATTCTTGCTAGTGGAGCACCTCTCTCTATCTCTCTCATTCACATGTACACTGCGAAGGTATTAACATTTTATTGGGGTCAAGAATAGGATTATAACTCATGGGCTGCATTCATTATTTTAGAGAATTGGTTTATACATTTCATGTTGTCATTGGGAAACCGCTTTCCCAATATCAGCTAATTTTACATTGTTGACATCATTCTTTCCCAACAACTTCTGAACTTGAGAATCTGCATGGATATAAGTTGCTCTCTTTGTATACAGGCTTCAATAAAGAAGGATAATGGTAAGACCGCTATGGTCCCACTTTTCCAAAGTCAAGAAACCATATCTGGGGAGGTATATTGAGCATATGTTTGTTTTATATAGCTTTATCATCTTTGGTTTTCCTCTGCTTATGCAGAAATTGGATGGATAATTGTGCTGAGGTCTATATCATGCAGGTGATTATCGATCCTATTCAAGGAAAGAAGGTCGAACACAATGGTATCAAAGTTGAGCTCCTTGGTCGGATAGGTGTGTCTTTCTTGTTCAGAGCTTTTGAGTCTGATTAGTGCTTGTTGAACATCAGGTGGCTGTTGTAGGCGTGCATGTGGTCACAATATTTCTTATGTTCTTGTCTGTGATATGTAACAAGAAACCTACTGTAGTTAGGGCAATGCTCTTTATTTATTTATTGCCATGTCAAAGTTAAAGTATTGCGAGTCATGATTTTTATATCTAATACAAGTTGTATATTATTTATTTATGCTCCGTTTCCTTGATAATTCAAGTAAAAAATATTCTATTCATGATTGTCATGAATTAATCAATTATAACATCCAACTTTTTGTTAATGATTTCATTAGTTCATCATCAATATGTCATGAATATACCATCTTCTTATGTTGCTTTGTTTCCTTGATTATTCCAGTTAGGAATATCATGTTCATAATTGTGTCATAAATTAATCAATTATGATATACACCTTTCTTTTCTTAGTAATTTAATTAGTTCATCAGCAATATACTATCTACTTTTGTTGACCTAAAACAAAGGTATTTCAAATTTTATATATTTGTTAGTTGGTCAGCAATTTGCTTCATTATTGGTAAGATCATGATGTTATTGAAGCAGTAAGGCATCATTCGTTGGTTGTTAGATACCTTCTTAAGTTGTTTATATTAGTTTAAGTGCTACCTATAAGAGTTATGAAAGGCCTTTTGGATTTTCAATATGTGATGTGTTTATTACACTGAAACAAGTATATAGCATCATCAATTAGGTATCAGCATTCATATGAGCATGCTGATGTGCCATAAGATAGTTACAAGTTTGAAAGCCTTAAGACATTAAATCATTTCAGTACATGCCTATACAACTATGAACCAAATACCGTCACATACTATTTGTCTCCAACATCATTTTTTTAAAAATAATTATTTAGTTTTATCTTCTGAAAAAAATTAAAATACACTTGATATTAATCTTTATTAATTTTGTAGAGAGGTCCTGTTGCACCGTATAGGGTCATCTTGGTGCAACTAAGAGTGCCTCTTGGTGGTAATGACCTTCTATGTTGTTTTATTTCTGATTTTATTTTTTGATGAACTGGTTTTTCTTAACATTCTATTAGATGTATTAAAATTTTTATTAACCTTTTTTTGTTTAACTTTTTCGTCCATGCCTAACTTTTTTTGTATTAATCTTGATTTCACTACATCTATTTTTTCTCTAAGTTTTCCTTGAACACATATTTCTGTTGAAGGTTAGAATGAGGTTTGGTGGTTATGCTATGATATCCTTTTGTTGCTTCGCAAATGATATACTATGAGTCTATGATTATTTACATTGAATACTTTTCCCCTCCTTTTCTGATTCCCCATTCTGCTTGCCTTTAATAGATGTTTTATGAGACAAACATGCATGCACAGGGCATCAATACCCGATCCGTATAATAAACCCCAACAACTCATGCACTTCTTCACGGCAGTTCTAAGAGATTCTTTCTCATCTCATGCATAACCTATTTCTGGAAATAGTTTCGCTTATTAAGATTTTATTCTGTGACAATTTTTATTTTTTCTAGGAACCTTCTATCAGATTAGGCCAGTACTCTATTTTGCAGTCTTCTATATAAATAAAATAATTAAGTTTCAAATTGTCCTCTTTTTATTCATCATACTGAGAAATTTCATGTGTATTTTATTTGAGTTTGCTTGTATTTTGTCACTCATCTGCTGTGAAGTGTGCAAACAGAAGCATAATTTTTTACTGTAATGATTTCCTGGGTACCACTAATTATTATATGTTCCCTTATTTTCTTTCATTTTTTTTTCACAGAGCTGTATTTTGACAGAGGCAATTTTTATGACTTCACTTCCCTTGGTAAGTTACACTTGGAGAGTGAGATTATCTTACTGTTGAGCTGCGTAAGTGTACCGATAAAAAGAAGAAAATATTAGCAGATACTAATATATTTAGTTTTAAAACTATTCTTATAGGTTAATGATTTCGCTGCTCAAGTTTGTCTCAACTCCTAACTATAACATAAGGATATACATCCTGGGTGCTAATAAACCCTGCTAAGTTGTCTCAGCTGTACTCTATGAATTCTTTAACAAAATCAACTCTAGGTTGCTGTTGCTTCAGATTTTACCTTATCCTCTACCTGCATTTTATTCCTTTTTTGCTTCAAATTGAATTTACTACCCTCTTTGGGTTTTAATGGTTTATGACTGTAGACATAATTTCTGTTTAGCATCACTCCAAATATTAGAATACATGTTATCTGGTGTATAAAGATGAGCAATGTTTTAAGTTTGGTGCAGCTGGAAAAACATCACTGCAATTGGCAATTCCATTCTCAGCATGACTGCTCATGCATGTGATAGCAATGACTTTCATGTTTCGAATGCTGTTGTATATATTGCTACTTCTTGATGTACGAAATACCTTGTGGTTCCCCTTTCTCAATGCAACCATGCCCACATCATTGCCCTCATGCATATTTTTAATGTTCAAGTATTGTTTACTAGCATTCCAGATGCTCGCTGCTCATGCATATTTTTAATGTTCAATTATTGTTTACTAGCAGTCTAGATGCTAAACACTCATAAAAGCTTTTAGTTATTTGTTCCTGCTGATTTTTCATTTGTTTCTCTAAAGACTATAGTTTAATGTAAGAGTACCTTAGATAATGCTAACTGGTTTCAAAAATTGCTATTTCTTGTTATATTCTCTCCCACCATCCTCTCGCGGTACTCTAATGCCATGGATATCTTCAAATCCCTGGTTGTTACTGTAAGTCTTTTCATGTTCATTTTCTTCGAGATATCTTTTTAACACAATTTCTTTTTCTTCATATGAAACTTTAACAAATCTTCAACATACCATTGAGCTAGTTAAAAAGGAGTCCGTCCTTGTTTCATAAGGTGAAATTGTCCTTCCATATGGCAGGGTGACAAGCAAAACAAGAGCCATGACATATGCATTTCCATGACAGCGATACTTTTGCCATTTTATTGCATACCACTTTTTTATTAAAAAATTGCTGCTTATTAACAGGTTCTTGCTTCATTTGATTAGATAGCTTTATGGCCTCAACATAATGTTTTCTTATGCAGTGCGTGAATTAGATGTTCCTGGTGAAATATATGAAAGGAAAACATACCCATTCGAATTTTCTACTGTTGAAATGCCGTATGAGTCATATAATGGGATAAATGTCAGATTGAGGTAAGCAATCACTTTATATGTTTCACATGCTTATTAAATAAAGTCGAGTTGTTTCTCATGTGGAAATTGTGCAATTTCTATTATATTTTTGGCTAGTTCAACAACAGGAAAAAAAACTATCTGGGGTTGGGTATTTTATGCTTATTAGGTAGGGAGCTTTCATTAGAGAAGAAGCTAGAATCGAGTAGAAAGAGGTCAACTCGAAACTGACCTGTTTATTAAACAGGTCAAATTTCCAAGCCCAAACCTGATTTTTTTTAATTAAACAAGGAACCCAACTCGACCTGCATAACCCGTTTAATAAATGGATTGAATCAAGTTAAATAGTTTAAACAGGTTAAGCAGGACTTAAATGGGTTTTAAATAGGTTAAGCAAGGCCATAAAAGAGTTAAATGAGTTTAAACGAGTTGAGTGGATCTTGAACGGATTAAACGGGTTCGGGTCATGGCCCAACGCAACTATTAATTGGGTAAAAATAGGTTATAACGAGTTAGAGGTCTAAACCTCAATTCAATCTGTTTATTAAACAGGTCTAAGTAGGTTGACTCATTTATGACTTGGACCTGTTTATGCCAAACTTGAACCTACTTAAAGCAGGTCGGCTGTGGGTTGGGCCATAAATTGCCACTCCTAGGCTTCTATCAAATATGCAAAATCCGGTAAATCAAAACTAGCAAGATATCATGAATATATTGTAGAAAGCATGTGGGAATGTCAGTCTGGAAAGCAAAGATAAGTTTGCATGTTTTCTTGCATGTTTATTGAACTATTTTTTCATAAATTGGTCTGGGAAGATCTTTTCCAAATCAATTGTCAATCTTGTTCCTATGATTGCAAGCTTTTGTGAAATCTACATAATACATCGCATAAATGCTCAGACTTTGGTTCATTTTATGTTTCAGGTTTTTCCTTAAAATAGAATATGTAAATTCTTCAAAAGTGATATTTGTGTTGTGTCCAACATTTTACTTGAAAAAATGGCAAGTAATTTCTTCTATTATTGAAATTTACTAGTTTATTTTTTAAAATATCTGAAATTATAGATTACTAGCAGCACAGAAATATGGACATCTGGTGATGTATCATGATTTCAGCTTGTCACCCTCTTTATGATTTACAAAACCTGCTTAATTCAGAGTCTCTAATCAAGAACTGCTTCCAGCTAATTCTGAGTTTAATTTCCTGCAAAAATAATTTCTGGTACCCTTCAGCTTACTATTTGTTTGTTTTGACTTTTGAGCTTATTCTGATTGTACAGCTTAAATTTCATTGTCTAGATGGAGCTTATCATGTGAAATTTTGGAATCATATGTGCCTTTTTATTTAAATGATTATGATATATGTCATATCATGTCTTCTCCACTGAAGCGATCTTCTCTACATGCTTCCAGGTATATCTTGAAAGTAACAGTCAGTCGTAATTATGTCAGCAATATTGTGGAATACCAGGAGTTCTGTGTAAGTCCATGGTGCATCTTTTAAAGAAAATAAATATGAATACCAAGTAGCATAGGATGGCATCAAATGCCAAATATGGTATAGTTCTATTGCAATAATTATTTGAAAATTCAACGGAACTGAAGTCATTAGATGCGGAATGTTTCCTGACTTATCCTCTTCTTTCAGAATGGTATATTTTATACCACACCAGGAAGTATACTATCCCATTATATATAGAAAGTTAAAATGTAATGGCATTTCTCATTGATCACACATTTTGAAGTTGTAAAACATGACAAACTTGATCTCCCACCTACTGAGGATTTCATTAAGATAATGAATGAAGATTACAAGTCATACATAGAATGGGGATCTGAAGAGGGGGTAGGCGGAGTAGGGTAATGAGAAATAAGATCATGACGAACATGAACTTACTTTTAAGATGTTGAAGTTTGTATATTACTACAGATTTTGGTGTTAGATGATGATTAAAAAGAATTGTGTCATCTTCTTGGAAGAAAAGGCAGAGTTTTTTCATAGTAGTATTTTTTTTATTCAATTGAAGAGGTTGTTTTGTATTTCCAAAAGATCTCTTACTTTCTAGAGCAAAGACATTGAGAAATTATTTGTGCCTTATCAAAACAAAATGGTGATGAATATTATATAAATGACACAACTCATATGATGTTCATTGAAACCATTTGTGTTATGTGGGTATACTCTGACGAATAAGTATGCCAAGTATGCATTCCTTTTTTGAGGAGACTAATTCATGCATTTCAACTTGTCTCTGTAAACCACTACATCTTTCTGTGTCTAATGTCTTGTGTTTTCTTTTCCATCAGGTTCACAATTATACTCCTCTTCCAACAATAAACAACAGCATCAAGGTTAGTTCAGTTTTTAGAATGTGTAAATTTGAGCTGTTAACAGGAAAAAGTTAAGCTGAATGAGCAACCAGGAATCCTCATCCTAATCTATATGAGCCAGCTTTATGGATCAAAGAATGATCCATCAATGTTTAAGAACATTTTGCAACCTGTCAATCTGATGCCAACAACCTATGGAACTAAATGACAGAGAAGCATTCATGATATTTTGAGAAAAACGGCGAATCAGTTACAATATGGAGAATGAGTCATTAGATGAGAACAATATGAAATGACAGCATTGGTGCTTAATTTGAAGTGCTGAGGGTTAGCATCAAGATTTTGCCAATACAACATCCCAAATTGTATGCAGCTGAATATGGTCCATGGATATTTTATTTGCCTGTGAACCAGTAATAGATTATTGAAAAGTACCAGCATCCTTGCTCCCAGCAAGGGTCGTCTTTAATTGTCATTTGAGGGGGACACTTGTAGTGATGCATGTCATGCCATGTGTCTGAAGAAAAAAGAAAAATCACTTTTAGATCTTACCTCCTTGGGTTAGACCTTTGCTTAATGTATATTCTTTTCCTTATTAATGTTGGGTTGACATTCCATGAATCTTCCTCTTTTTTTAAGGTGAACCTCTAGTTTGTCAATGTCTGCATTAGGTGAATGATTGAAGTTGCCGACTCAAGATGTAATTAAATTTCTTATGTGGAGATATGATGAAATGTAGCTCGTTTAAAGAAGCCAAACAATGATTTTATTTTCTAAATGCTCGGAAAATATCTAACAACTACACATATATCAGAGAAAAATGATCTATCAGATATTGCCTTCCGTAACAGCTATAATAATGCAATTTTTAGCTTTATTTCAGTAAATCAGTTTGTCTTGATTAGGGTGGTAGTTTTGCAGATGGAAGTTGGAATTGAAGATTGTTTGCACATTGAATTTGAATACAACAAAAGCAAGTGAGTTTGGCAGCACATAGACATAGCTATTCTCAACCTGTTCTGCTTAAATTTGAAGTGTAGGCTTTTTTTTGCCTTCTAACTTGAGCTTACCTCATTCAGGTATCATCTGAAGGATGTTATCATTGGCAAAATATACTTTCTTCTAGTAAGAATTAAAATAAAAAATATGGAGCTCGAGATTAGACGACGTGAATCCACTGGATCAGGGCCTAATACATATGTTGAGACTGAGACCCTTGCAAAATTTGAGTTGATGGATGGTGCTCCTGTAAGAGGTATCTCGTATTGAACTCAATATTTAAACTATTCTGTGATATACATCTGGATGTTTTATGATGCCTTATTCCTATTTAGGAATGCATTGGGTCTTCTGGCTTGTCAGAATACAAGTTTCTGCTGGCCACAGGTGCCATCCAATCTGCCTTGAGATGCGCGAGTATCCTTGAATGCAGCTGTTCCATGTTTGAAGGCATGCTGTGTGTATCTCAAGGCAAGATGTGTGGCATCTGTGGCTAATGGTGACCCCCTATTCTTGCTGGCTATCAGAGACAAATTCTGGTCTTCAATTCATTTATTTAGCCACATGAATATCTGCTGAATCTTTCATAACTTTAAAATTCTACCATTAATGATTCTAGTGTCTTTAGCTTTCTAACAACTTATATCTCACCAATTAATGGTTCAAGTGTCTGCATCTTTCTAGCGACCTAGTATCTGATCACCTGTTAAATATGGAATAGTTTAACTTAGCTCTCAGAATACTTGGTTATGGTGATTCATGAATATTGATAAGACTCAATGGTATTTCATGCAAGACATATATGGCAGGCTTACAAAAAATGCATGTGTAAATACCACTTTTTGTGCTGTGTTTCTTTTCAGCTTACTGAACTGAAGATGTAACATTAATTATGAGTTGTTAGAGAGCATTGGCACTAGCATCTAAGCTCAGCTGAGTTTCAAGTTGTTGGACATTGATGAGCTATTCAATAGGAGAGCGGTGTATTTAGCATTTTGCAAGATTCTCTATATCGGTATTGGGTGGTATACTGGTCAGGAACTGGGTTACTACAGTAAGGTGCTGGTACACCAGTAAGGTGCTATACCATATCGTATCAACAAACAGTACACCAGTAAGGTGCTGGTACTTATATCGAGAGTCAGAGAAATAGGAGGGGGGAGGGGGATTAGCGGATAGATGGATGAGGGTGTTCAGTGAGGGAGATCGGCGGAGCAATGGACGAGGGTGTTCAATGAGGGAGATCGAGCCAACCCGCAGAGAAGTTGCTCAGTGTCAGTGTCGGCGGCGGCGGCATTGAAGCGGAGGAGGGGGCTAGGGTTTCAAAGATGAGAAAACATGAGAGAGACAAACAGACTTGTGGATGGGGGGATCTAATACTAAAATACCGATTCAGCTCGGGCAATCAAACAAAACAGGTCTGTACAAAGCGGAGCCGACCTGAACTGAACCTGTAAATTAGCCTAGTTCTGCACTAGTTCAGTTCAATATGCTTCGAACCGGTTGGTTTTGGTCAATATTGCAAATCTTTATTTTGAGCTTTATGGTACCGGACTAAATCATTTTTAAGCATAGGCGTGATCAGTACTAGTAAGTTGTTTAGGCATTTAGTATGTAACCTGTCAATATATGATTATAAATTATTAAATTATTATGAAAATAGATAAAAGCATTATTTTCACAAATGAAAAATTTCTCACATGTGGTTTTTATGATGGATAGACCTTTTGGCCTATGGGTGAAATGCTCAACCAAAACTCTGTTTTCTCTTTGGGAGAGAGAGAGAGAGAGAGAGAGAGAGAGAGAGAGAGAGGGTAAAAGATTGTCTTTGAAATTTCTAATGCTTGCCAAGTTCTTGCAATGCAAAAGAAATGAATAGATGAAAATCTAGTTGATATAGGATCCTTCAATTGATCAACTCAATGTGGGCTTTGGTCGGTCCTTATTAACCTATCTATATAGGCTAGTTCAGTTCATGCAGGGTAGTTAGTTGAGGATCTGTTTGTGAAAGGTTCTTCATGCTTATGATAGCACACTTGATAGGACTTTTAATGTTCTAGTTCAACTCTGTTGACCAACTTATCAGGATTTAGATAATTTTGGCTGTGACTCCAAGGCTTAGGACAAGAATATAGCGAGCCTTGAGTACTTGTTGCAAATGCACTTGCTACCTTTGTCATGCTTATGAAAACATACTTGATAGGACTCCTAATGTTCTAATTGAACTACATTAACCCACTTATCAGGATTTAGATAATTTTGGTTGGGTGACTCCAAGGCTTTGGAAAAGAATATAGCAAGTCTTGTGTACTTGTTACAAATGCACTTGCTATCCCCTAGCTATCTCTTTCCCCTTTTGTCCATATATTTCCTGTAGGAAATTTTCTGGGTGAAAAGTTTGAAGGAGATTGTTTAAAATGTTTGTCAATAATAAAGCTAAGCTTGACGAGAACAACAACAATAACAAGACTGAATGTCTAGGTTGGGCACACATGCTTCTCTAGTTCAAAACAGGCCTGTAGATGAATCATATTATCGTTCTTGAATGAATTATGGCATAATGCATTTAGTATAGAAAATATTGAAATCTGGAGCTTTTGAGCCGGTTTAGAATGCAAAAACTATTGTGGATGATTCATTATATGAATTTTGATGTGGTTAAAAAATGTATAGTTCTATATTTTTTTTGTTTATTTAATTATTTACTTAATTGAATTTTTTGCAGGGGAATCGATTCCGATTAGATTATTCCTGAGTCCATATGAGTTGACGCCAACTTATCGCAACATTAACAACAAATTCAGTGTGAAGTATTTCCTAAATTTAGTTCTTGTGGATGAGGAGGATCGGCGGTACTTCAAGCAGCAAGAAATCACAGTATACCGCCTTCAAGAAACTTCTTGACCTTCCCTTCGGAGAACCCACCGAAGCCTGATTGGACTCCTCATGGGCCTCAGCTTTGACTGTGTAGATGCACAGCAATCTGGAGGCTTGTGTGTGTTAATTGTGTATATATCAGCCAGTTGGTCTTTGTTTCCGTTAAGTTATGGATTTTCCCACAAAACGCAATCTTTCTTTTTCAGCCTGTTGTTTGTTTCTGGAGTTGAAATTACCATATCTTTGGTCATTGAGATTCTTACTTGACTTGCTGACCGTGCACTTTTCTTGGAAGATTTTTTGTTTTTTAATTTTTAAGCATGCATGCCAATTCTCACTAATGCGAGAAGCTGGGCTAGCTTTAGTGAAGATTAAGTGAGAGTTTGCAAGCAACATCTCTCAGCTAAGTGGGCAGCCAATGCTAAAACGAATCATCATTTTAATTTTTCTTCTTCAGGGAGGAAGAAAGGAGGGCGATTTTCGTTTTTATATATTTAATCGAGAAGTGAAGTCTCTGCTACTTTATAATAAACAAGATGTCAAATTGGCTGTATACCAAAAAAAACGGTGTCTTCAAATTGGCTAATATTACTCATTACTGTAGTCAGTCATCAATCTTAATGTCTCACGATTCAAAAAGTTGGACACCGGCACTCAAAAAAGGAAAATTATGTACAAAATCATGTTCACCAGATTTCTGGATTTACAGACGTATATTGCCAACATGAAAAGCTTGAGACTTTTTTCGGTTCCTGGAGGGCAAAGGCGTGAGTGCGGAAACTATAATTATAGAAGACACCCAAGGAGCATTAGCTTGCTTATGGAACACAATAATGTAATCTTGAATAGATTGATCATACTTCTGAAATAGGTATTGCTACTTTATCCACAAACATTCCTCATGACTAATTAGGTGGAATTGCTTCTTAATTAAGTTCTTAAATTTGTTCCGAGTTATGTTAAAGATGTTGTTTTTAATATACGAATCCTACCAGATAAGAGCGTGGTTGGAAAACTTGAGGTGCACAAAAGCTGCCTTTTGTACACTAGTATATCTATAGATAGTGAACTGGGTCTCTAGCTAGCTATTTAGCATCTCTATGTTGGCAATTCCACCATACATAGGAATTTCGATTCAAGTTTTAACTTGCAAGGTTGAAGATATGAATTTTAAGAGCCTGCAAGTTCCTTATCCTCCTCACTGGATGGTACATCCTAATCTCCAGACTTGGAAAATAACTTTGCTATAGGAGTTGATGATGCTTATATTGAAAATGTCGCCACCTGAGATATAATTTCAATAAGTTTGGCAACTTTCTTCTCCAATTGTGTAAAATATCGACTAATCTTGTTATAAATCGAGGTAGAAATAGTAGTCATACTCATCTTTATCTTTCGATGTACTTCAATAACTGATTGCCCTTTTCTTATCGGCTTGTGACGGTCGTGCATATAACCATAAATTAAGGCCCTCATAGATGTAATACCTCGATATATAACACATCAGACTTATTCAACCACCTCCTCTTTGGTGATGAGTCTTTAAATATGTTCTCATTCTCTTCGCCAGGCATAGTTGCTGGTCCTTCCCTTTGATAATTGTCCAAGCACACCAAATGCTCCCAATGTAAGGGTATTTTCTGAGTGTTTAGAACAGCTAAAAGATATTGTGCAAGACGCTCTTCACCAACTACTGAATCATTAATAGTCCTTAAATAATGTGGAAACACATGAGGTTGTTGTTATCCAATACTTTATGAACCTAATAGAAGATCTGAGTCCAAAGATGGTAGTTTGATGTACATGTCTATTTAACGCTAATGTGATCCAAAAAAATGCGGTTCAATGGTTGCAGCACTGACTTGATGTTGTTGCTAGATCTACAAACTTACAAGACTATTTTACCCACTTGGACCATTCATCATATGTGCAGGATCTACAGTTGAGAAGAGAAGAAACCTTATCATTATTAATCTGTGGGACCATCCAGAATCTAGAATATGTGCCGGGGTCCTCTCCCACTTCAAATTGGAAACACCCGCTGCGCACTACAGAGCGCTATGCGGTACTCGATAGCTGCTATTAGAAGATGGACGGCTATCAAATAAGACACCTTGTGTATAACATAAAAGGCTGCCTTATTTGTTGGTCGCCTATCTTCTGATGGCAGCCATTAAGTGCAGGATTCTACATTGCAAAGAATCCATACAGAGCATGCGGACATATAGTTTAGATAGTAGAGTGCTTGCTTAGCATGAGTGAGTTACAAAGTTCGCTATCTTATTTTATTTTTAAAATTTTCCTTTCTCGAAACTTTTTTTCTAATTATTTTTTTCAATATTTTCCCACTTTCTCCCTTTTTCTTCTTGCTTCATTTTCCTCCAACTTGTCTGTTGCACTTTACAATAAAATTACGTCATGTTTCCTCCATGATGCTTGTTTGTGGTTTAGTTTCACTAGGTATTGTTTTTCCCGATTATATGTTTTAGCTTTAGTTTTAAGAACCACTCCACATGGTTTTCCACAAGAAGGATATAAGGGAAGTATTTTGGGAATTATACTCTATATAGCAACTTTGAAGTCCAATACTTTTATTTAAGAAAATAATAGAGGTCAGATTTAAAGGCAAAAAGAAGGGTACAAGATAAAAGGAGTACAATAGGGGGGAGAAAAAAAATAGAAAAAAATCCAAATCCTCATACAATTATCCTAACAAAGCTCCAAATTTAAAATTCGAAATTCCTTCTATATAGTCATTATGCATCATTCACATTTTGAAATTTAAACTTTAAATTTTAAATTCCAATAAGCCCGCACCGGACAACTCACCGTTAATAAGCATGTTAAAATTCTTGGTCGCGATTCATTGGGTCATGCATGCCCCTCGATCCAACGACAAAGAGTATGGACCAGAATCTTTCTACTCTCCATCCTGTTCATATATAATTCCCATGATCAAGTTTTTCTAAACTATGGGTTTCTATGCTGAGTCCTCCAGAGCTCCTTTTCTATATATCCTTCCCAAGGAATCATAATTAATAGCTATTTAATAGTATGAAGAAACCAAGTAATTGTTAAAGAGAACTTTTATGTTATATAATCAGGCTGTGTATCCACATCATGCAATCTTACAAGAGAATCTGATGTTTCAAGTAAATTCCATACACATAAAGAAAGAGATGGATGGATCATGATAACCATCCAATCACTATGCCACCTTTATCCTGTATATCTCGAAGCATAACCATAGCTAATATATCTGGAATCACTCGATTCTTGTAGTCATTTCTACTATGAAATTTCATTATTGTCAAACTAATCTCAAATCAAACTTTCTGGATAGACCAGGAACTGATGGAGATGGTGATACCAGCTCCCTTTCCATCATAGAAATGTGCTCCATTTGATGGGACTCATCACAAACTCTAACAAGTTAGTGGTTTACGCTGGCTTTTCTTTTCTCCTTCCAATTTCGCCCTGTTTTCTCATTTCCATTTTTTTTGTTTAATTCCACGATGAGACCGTGGGAGACGGCGCGATTGGTGCCAAAGTGAGTGGTCTCGTACGCCGGAAGCTCATCCCTGCCAGAGGCGGGTCAGAGGCGGGCCCGGCGGCGGCCGCGGTGAAGGGGGAGTTGAGGAAGCTGGCGAGGCGGGCCCCCAGCGACGCCGGAGACTTGGACTTCCTCAGATCCCGGAACTTGCTCCGGATCAAGCCCGACTTCTTCTTGTCCTGGTGGGGGTGCGCTGGTGGCGACGCGGCCACCGGCCGCGGCGGAGCCGGGGGTTTCGAGATGGCCTCCTCGGACCGGTAAAGAAAACTGCCGATGCGGATCGACCGGAGCCCGGCCGGGTGGGGCACCGACTCGGCATTGGAGGACGAGAACCCACCGTAACTGGAGCAGTCAGAGGAGATGAAAGTCGAGTTTGCCAAGAAACCACGGCGGTTATCGGGCTTGCGAAGTCGGGTACGTTGCTTCTCCTCTCCACTGGCCACCGGTACGTTGCTTCTCCTCTCCACTGGCCACCGGTCGGCTACGAAGCTCCACTGCTTCTTAACGGCGGCCGGGCCACGGTCGTAGAGGCGGTCAGGCGCTCCGCCGGTGCGGTGCTCTCTCACTGCTCCGCCGTCGGTCTCGTCGATGGACCGGTCGATGAAGTCGAGGAGGGCCGAGGCGAACGAAGGTTTAACGTTCCCGCACTGCTTTGGCCACCTCTCCATTCCAACAACTAAACGATGACCAGACAAAGACAATCAACATATATATATATATAGTTTTTTTTGACCATAAATCATTACCAATATAGGACAGGACAGTTTTTTTGACCATAAATCATTACCAATATAGGACAGGACAATTGATATTGAAATTTCAGATTCAAAGTTTCCGGATTTGCCGTCGCCAATCAAGCAACGATTGATTCCAAACCGATTTCACGGAAGAATGTAAATATATATACATATATATTGTTGACGTTGACATATATGCTTGCTATTCTTAGCATGGGTTCCCATATCATAAATAAAAATCTGCTTCACGCATTCACACATAACTATTATTTCTCTTTAATTTGTTTCCATCCATTACGAAAATTACCTGATAAGACAAACTCTGAATAACTTTTAATTAGATTAGATTAAGTCAGTATTTAAACGAGGTTGTGTTTATCCTGATGTGGATAAACTTGATCAAGTGGGCCACATCAAGTTTCTTAAAATCAGAAGACGTGCTAACATTCTCCCACTTGGCCCACATAATATAAAGGTGACAAAATTGTATTATAGTCATAAATTAAACTTATCCAATCTTGTAATGTTTATCAACAAATACCATTCAAATGAGTCATAGCAATTATATCTTATTATAAAGACATTTCCTTTTATGTATTACAATATAAGGTATTTATTGATGCGTACTTTATAAGATATATCCATATCTTACCGAATGACTAAATAATAGTTCTTTAGGGTCCTTTCCTTATGTATCAAAAGATACCATACATGATAAAAGATAAACTTTATGTGCACAACTATAGTCATGGATCAAAGTTGTAAGCATTTTTCGCAAAATGCGAATACAAAAATGAGAGGGAAAGATCATACATCAAATGAGCTAATAAGTCCCATATGATCCATATGATCAATGTAAACTTTTGCAGGCAATGCTTTACTCATGAGATCAGCAATCATCAGTTCAGTACTGATATGTTTAATAAACACATCTACAGATCTTACTTTATCTTTCACAACCAAATACTTTATATCCATATGTTTATTATAGCTGCCACTTTTATTATTCTTAGAGAAGAAAACTGCAGTTATATTATCACAATAGATCTTTATTGGTCTTGATATAGAATCAATGACCCTTAGTCCTGCTATGAAATTCTTTAGCTAGATAGCCTGTGAAGTTGTTTCATAGCATGCAACAAATTCTGCTTCCATAGATGATAAAGCAGTTATAGACTACTTGATGCTTCTCCAAGATATAGCTCCCCAGCCAAGAAAAAAAACATATCCTAAAGTAGACTTTCTTGTATCGGAACATCCACTAAAATCTGAATCTGAATATCCGACAACCTCCAAGGAATCTGTATGTCTATAAGTAAGCTTGAAATTCTTGGATCCTTGTAAATACCAAATCACCTTTTTGGCAGATTTCCAATGTTCCTGCTCTAGATTGCTTTGGTATTTTCTCAACATTCCTACTGTAAATGCAATATTTGGACGAGTATATACTTGAGCATACATCAAGCTACCAACTGCCGAAGCATAAAGTATGCTTTTCATATGCTCTAGTTCCAAACTATTTTGTGGTGATTGTCTTAAACTAAATTTGTCTCCTTTGACAATGGGTGCTACTGTAGGTGAACAAAACTTTGTATTAAATTTTTCTAAAACTCTTTCAATGTAGGCTTTTGAGATAATTTCAATATCCTTCGGGATCTATCTCTATAAATCTCTATGCTAATGACATATAAGGTTTCACCCAAATCCTTCATCTTAAAGTGTTTAGAAAGAAAATCTTTAGTTTCACGTAGCAAACCTAAATCACGGGTTGCAATCAAAATATCATCCACATATAGGAGTAGAAAAATATATTTACTCCCATTCACCTTAAGGTATATATACTGTTCAACAATGTTCTCCATAAAACTATATAAAGTAACAATGTTGTGGAACTTAATATACCATTGGCGGGAGACTTGTTTAAGTTCATATATGCATTTTCTTAATTTGCAAACTAGATGATTATCCTTAGATGAAAATCCTTCAGGCTGATCCATGTACACCATTTCCTCAAGATCACCATGTAAGAAAGCCATTTTTACATCCATCTGATGTAGCTCTAAGTTAAAATGAGCTACTAGTGCCATGATTATCCTAAATAAGTCCTTCTTAGAAACTGGAGAGAAGGTCTCATGGAAATCAATTTTTTCTTTTTGAGTGAAACCTTTAGCCACAAGTCTAGTTTTATATTGCTCAACATTACTAGAGGAGTCTTTTTTAGTCTTAAAGACCCATTTACAGCCAATGGCTTTTGCTTCTTGTGGTAATTCAATGAGATCCCAGACTTGATTCTTAGCCATTGATTTCGTCTTTTCTTTCATGGCATCATGACATAGAGAGAAATGATCCCCTGCCATGGCTTCTGAAAACGAATAGGATCAACTTGAGGTCTAATATCAGAAGTTGGATTCACGAAGGTATACAAGATAGTCGCTAGATATTGCTGGTCATCTTATTCTTGAAGATCGTCTTGATTCAATAATAGATTCCATAAGAGTTTGATCCTTAACGCGTGGTTGCTCTTGAATTGGTTGTTCTTCCATTATATTTGGAACTAAATTTTGAAACACAACCATATTCCCAATTGATTCACCACTTAGTTCATCAATTGGTTCTTTTATTTCCTCAAACAATATGGTCTAAGAAAAACCACTCCCACTAAACTCATAACCCTCAAGAAATTTAGCATTTCTAGCTTCAATGTGTGGGACAATAGAACTTGAATCCCTTGAAGTTTTGAGCATACCCAATAAAGAAACCGCTAACCATTCTGGGGTCTAATTTCTTCATGCGTGGATTATAAATTCTCACCTTAATTGGACAACCCCATATGTGTAAATGTCCTAAATTTGGTTTCCATCCTTTCCACAACTCAAAAGGAGTTTTACGAACAGTCTTAGATGGAATCCTATTTAGTACATATACAACGGTTTTTAAAGCTTCACTCCATGGCTTGATAGAGATATCCGAATAACTAAATACAACTCATTCATGTGATGTTCATTGAAACCATTTGTGTTATCTGGTTATACTTTGATGAATAAGCATGCATTCCTTTTTTGAGGAGACTAATTCATGCATTTGAACTTGTTCCCGTAAACCAGTACATCTTTCTGTGTCTAATGTCTTGTGTTTTCTTTTCTATCAGGTTCACAATTATACTTGTGAGACACGGGCTGAAGTCGGCAGCCCCTGCCGACTTCAGTCCCGTTCTCTTTTTGGAAGGCCGGAACAGAGGATCGCGATTTGCGATCCTCTCCGGCTCTTCCGGGGATGATCGGGGCGGGGATGTCGCTAGTCCCGCGGCACCCCCCCCCCCCTCCAGCTCATCCGCGGCCGCGGATCTCGCTCGGCCGCCGCGATCTTCGCGGCGGAGAGCCATCACGAGGGGGGTGATAAAAAACCCCCAAATCCTCCTCCCTAGGGCAAACCGAGCCCTCTTCCTCCTTCTCTTTCCTCCTTCCCTCCTCCTCCTCTCCGATCGGTGTGTCTTCCCGACCGAGCGCCGCCCGGATCCCCTCCGCGAGCTTCCCCTGCTCCGAGATCCAACCCCTCGGCTTCAAACATCGCCGCCGTCGCTTGACGCCGGACCGAGCCTCCCTCGGCCGGGATTTGCCACCTCCGTCGACCGCCGGTAAGCCCTCCTCCGTCGAGATCCTCCTCTCCTCTGTTTCAGCCCAAGCAGCCGAGATCATCATCTCGGTTGCTTCTCCTCCCCGTCGGTCCCTGCAACGCCGCCGGCCGCCATGGCGGCTGGCTGGCAGTCGATTGAGGGGTGGCCCCTGGCCACCCAAGCCGGCCACCCCCGCCGGCCACCTCCCTCTCTCCTCCGTCTCTTCTTCTCCCCCTATTCGTGGGGGGGAGTTTGGGGAAGGAGGAGGCCCATCACGGGCCAAATTGGGCCGTTGGGCCCAGTCCATTGCAGGCCCAACTTGGGCCCAGTCCAGTCCGGTTGGGCCCAGTTGGGCAATACCCCCATGGGCCCAACTTGGATCCAGATCAAACCCGAGAATCCGAACCCGAACCCGAACCCGAACCCAAACCTGAACCTGAACCTGAACTGGAACCCGAACCCGAAACCCGGGATCCGAAACCCAAACCCATTTGACCAATAAACAGATTTTTTGCAGTTAAGCCCTTGGCAGTATGCTATTTCAGAAATAGGGACTCCTGTAATTTGTATTTGATCCCTATAGGAAAGATTTATTACATAAAGACCCCCAACTATATTTATTTAGTCCCCTCACTCAAGTTTTATTATAGAATAGTACCCTGTAATTAAGTATTAGTCCCTGCAAAAAAATCTTATTGTATAAATGAACAAATTAGAAGCCAACCTTGGGGGCCCTATTTAGCCGAGTCTATGCGGGCCCATTGGGCCGAGTCCGATATGGGCCCTATCAGGCCGTGCCCATTATGGGCCAACTTTGGGCTCTGTTGGGCCATGTCCAATAGTATTATTTTTGAATTTTGCTTAGTCTGAAATTAACAAGAAATTAATTAAACTTTAACAGGTGAACCTGATCCGTCTACCTGAAATAGGAATCAAGCGAGAAGAGGTAAGTAACTTAATACTTCGAGTGTGATTTCTAAATTATTTGATAAATAGATTAAATTCTGAAATATGTTTTGTATTTAGTAAAATGGGTCTGGCATGTTAAATTTCTGAAAATTATGCTTTGAAATCCGTAAACTATGATTGGAAAATTTATGAAATCTGTTTTTATATATATGTATTCTCAGCATGGCTATGATCTGTTCTGTTCTGTTCTGGCCCCGCCAATGGAGATTATACGTTGGCCCTGTCGACTTGTAATCTGTGAGGAACCGGTTTCGACACCGTACCACCGGTGATTAGAATAGTGGTATTTGGACACCGTACCACCGGTGCTTAATAATAGTGGTGTTTGGCACCTTGTGCAATCCATGCCACTGGGTTACGTGGCCGTAGCCTATTATGTTGAGATTCTGGTATAAGAGTTTTTGGAAAAATGATAATAAGTTTTGAAAACAACAAAACGATGTTATTTATGATTTATTCCAGACATTATCCTGTATTTTGATCTGATATGCTCTGACCCCACTCTGGGGTATTTTGTTGCTTACTGGGCTAGTGTAGCTCATTATTCTATTTTCTCCATTTTTTCATATCCAGAGGCTTGATCCCATGGGATTGAGGAGTGCGTTAGATTTTCCGACGATTCCTTCAGTTATTGATCCTTTAGTTAGATTGATTAAAGTATTTGACTTACGTAAGCATATGTTATTTGAAATTTTGTAAGACTGCTTTTGAATAAATTTAAATAATTATGTCAGTTTTGAATATCTGTATTTGCTTTGATATGATCCGATGCCTTGCACGCCCGTGCGGCCCGCCGTGCGGGCGTGCGGCGTCTGCTGCGCCTCGGGCTCGGGGCGTGACAGATTTGGTGGTATCAGAGCCAGGTTTCAGATTCCTAGGGATTGTATTTGAAATAGTCAGATGGAGCTTAAGTTTTAGGATCTTTAGGATTCGTCAGAAAGTTTGAGAGATGGGTAGACATTAGGCCATTAGATGAAGGCATTTATTTGCTTTTGTTATTGATAAATTTGAGTTATTTTATCATAATTTTGAAATGCTAAAATTAGACTGCAACCTAATTATGGTCGTAACCAAAGTGTGAATGAGCTACTCTAAGAGTTTTCTTGGTAGAGCAACTTGTATTTCAAGTTATGATTAATTAGATTTTGACTAAATTAAGTGAAGGAATATTAATCATGAGTTATTATCGTGCAATGTAATTATTTGGGAAGTTTAACTTGATATCAGGCACTGTGAATATTGCTTCTAGTTGAAGTTAATTATTTTGGTAGCAATTTAAGATTCATCTATAAAAAGATGTTTAAAGCTTGGACTAGAAAATATTCATTGAAATCTGTATGTGGATCATGCATGGAGCTCGTATATAGAAGGAAAATATACTCTGGGATGAGACTTAATAATTCTTATTTGGCTCTACTTGAGACTTAAAACAATTAAGATTGATATTTTGATGGAAAGTCAATTAGTAATCTTGAGAATATTGGTGGATTTAAATATTTTTTTTGGGTTGGTCGAAAATAGGACTTGCTTGATTTAGAAAAGTTCTTGATGCTTGAAAGAAAATAAAAAATAAAAATAAAAATAAAAATCATTGAAAAGTATAGTATTTTTGATTTTGATCGATATGGATATCATTGTGTTATTAGTAAATTCTCTAAAGTCCAGTAGATTTACAAGATCCTGAAATGTTTGCAGTATTACAAATAAAAATATTTTACTTATTTGAGGAGTTGATCTCAATGTAAAATCATAGAGTTTATATCTTTGTGGAATTTCTTGTAAATCTTTGAACCAGATTATTAGATTCTTGTTAGTTAAATATTTATAAATCAAGGCTATGAGTTGATTATGGATTTTGTATCACCGTATGAGAAATGCAAGGGGGATTTCATGAGAGGCCAAAATAAGTTTAGCCTAAAAGAAAAGATTCGGGATGATTAAATAAGCTCCTGAGTAAGTTAATCGATCGAGAATCTTTTAATTATCGAAGCTTCGAATAAATATCAACTTGTATAATAGAATTGTTAAGGAAAACTAGAATTGGCTTAGTTCAAATTTGGATCTAGAATATGATTGCTTGATTATATGATGGTACAAATACGATAACTATCTCAAGGGTTAATCATGATCTAGTGTACTTGGGAAGCAAGGATAAAATTTTGTTTGGATATTAAAAAAAAAAAATTTGCTGATGATGTGGGATTAATAAGAAAGTTTGGAAAATATTGATCTGAGTTGTGCAGCAGAAATTTGATTAACTGAGTAAATTTAAACTGGTCAAAAATATTGACTGTGTTTTGGTAACATGTTATGATGAAAGACTATGTTATTCAATAATGAAAGATTTTGTTAATAAGGGAAGGTGAACACTATTGATTCTCAGGTCAATCCTGATATGATTATGTTATTTCTTGGATAGACTTTGCTATTTTTGGGTACGCTAAGAAAATAATAATAATAATGATAATTTGAACGTATCATGACTCGGGTTAGTTGATTGATGACCAAATATGGTCTAATTTGTTAAATATCTGAATAAACCATGCATTATTTGCTCTCATCTTATGATTTATAAGTTTAAGTTAAAGGCTTTGTGGCATATTGAATCATGGTATCAATACTTTGCCTTCTTAGACCTACTTTTGCGATTTGATACAAATCATTTTTGAGATAAATCGTTGCTATCTAATGATTATCAGTACATGTTCATTTTGTGAATCATATTCTTAGCAACATAATAATTTGACTCTAAGGTTAGTCATTATCCTTTGAGGGATCAGCACACTACCGGTTGCTTCTGTTTATGCTTATATACTATTTGATACTGGTGCTGCACATTCATTATGTCATCGATATTTGTGCGAAAACATGATCTACCTTGCATGCTGTTAGAGTATGATTTACATGTTAACACCCCTGCTGGAAGTGGGATGATGGGTAATCAGGTCTGCAAGACTTGTCCGGTTCAGATAGTAGGTAAAGACTTGCCTGCTGATTTGATAGTTATAGATACGCATGACTTTGGCATAATTCTCGGTATGGGCTACTTAGCATCACACTTTGCTACCATTAACTGTCATGAAAAGCGGATAAAATTTTAGATCCCTCGAGATACTGAATTCAGCTTCATCGACAGTGGTGCATATACCTCCCCTCGAATTATTTCTGCTATGCAAATTAAGCGACTACTTAGAAAGGGGAGTATGGCATATATTGCCACAGTGGTTGACACTAGACAGTCAGATCAAAGATTTGAAGATATCCCAGTAGTAAATGAATACCCCGATGTCTTTCCGGAAGACCTCCCTAGCTTGCCACCAGATAGAGAAATTGATTTTGCAATTGATTTGATTCCTGGTACCACACCAATCTCTAAGACCCCCTATAGAATGGCTCCAGTTGAAATGAAAGAATTAAAGGAGCAGTTGCAGGATCTTCTTGATAAGGGTTTCATCAGACCTAGTGTTTCACCTTGGGGAGCCCCAGTCTTATTTGTAAAGAAGAAGGATGGTAGTATGAGATTATGTATTGATTATCGAGAGATAAATAAAGTAACAATAAAGAACAAGTATCCTCTACCAAGAATTGATGACTTATTTGATCAGTTAAAGGGGTGATGCGATTTGGAATACGCGGAAAACTTAGTCCACGCTATGTGGGCCCCTTTTGAGATTCTGGAAAGAGTAGGAGCTGTGGCATACAAATTGACACTCCCACCTTCACTGTCTGGAGTCCACAACGTTTTTCATGTTTCTATGTTAAGAAAGTATATTCCAGATATGAGCCATGTGGTAGAAGTGGCTCCTTTGCAGCTTAGAGAAGATTTGACATATCCTGAGCAGCCTGTACGTGTGGTTGATAGAAAAGAGCAAGTATTGAGGAGGCACACGATTCCTTATGTTAAGATCCAGTGGAGCAATCACTCAGAACGTGAAGCCACGTGGGAGCTGGAGGACAAGATGAAGGAAAAATATCCGGACCTTTTTGCAAGCTAAGGTATGTTAAATTTCGAGGACGAAATTTTTCTAAGGGCGAGAGAATGTGAGACACGGGCTGAAGTCGGCAGCCCCTGCCGACTTCAGTCCCGTTCTCTTTTTGGAAGGCCGGAACAGAGGATCGCGATTTGCGATCCTCTCCGGCTCTTCCGGGGATGATCGGGGCGGGGATGTCGCTAGTCCCGCGGCACCCCCCCTCCCTCCAGCTCATCCGCGGCCGAACCGCGGCCGCGGATCTCGCTCGGCCGCCGCGATCTTCGCGGCGGAGAGCCATCACGAGGGGGTGATAAAAACCCCCCAAATCCTCCTCCCTAGGGCAAACCGAGCCCTCTTCCTCCTTCTTTTTCCTCCTTCCCTCCTCCTCCTCTCCGATCGGTGTGTCTTCCCGACCGAGCGCCGCCCGGATCCCCTCCGCGAGCTTCCCCTGCTCCGAGATCCAACCCCTTGGCTTCAAACATCGCCGCCGTCGCTTGACGCCGGACCGAGCCTCCCTCGGCCGAGATTTGCCACCTCCGTCGACCGCCGGTAAGCCCTCCTCCGTCGAGATCCTCCTCTCCTCTGTTTCAGCCCAAGCAGCCGAGATCATCATCTCGGTTGCTTCTCCTCCCCGTCGGTCCCTGCAACGCCGCCGGCCGCCATGGCGGCTGGCTGGCAGTCGATCGAGGGGTGGCCCCTGGCCACCCAAGCCGGCCACCCCCGCCGGCCACCTCCCTCTCTCCTCCGTCTCTTCTTCTCCCCCTATTCGTGGGGGGGAGTTTGGGGAAGGAGGAGGCCCATCACGGGCCAAATTGGGCCGTTGGGCCCAGTCCATTGCAGGCCCAACTTGGGCCCAGTCCAGTCCGGTTGGGCCCAGTTGGGCAATACCCCCATGGGCCCAACTTGGATCCAGATCAAACCCGAGAATCCGAACCCGAACCCGAACCCGAACCCAAACCTGAACCTGAACCTGAACTGGAACCCGAACCCGAAACCCGGGATCCGAAACCCAAACCCATTTGACCAATAAACAGATTTTTTGCAGTTAAGCCCTTGGCAGTATGCTATTTCAGAAATAGGGACTCCTGTAATTTGTATTTGATCCCTATAGGAAAGATTTATTACATAAAGACCCCCAACTATATTTATTTAGTCCCCTCACTCAAGTTTTATTATAGAATAGTACCCTGTAATTAAGTATTAGTCCCTGCAAAAAAATCTTATTGTATAAATGAACAAATTAGAAGCCAACCTTGGGGGCCCTATTTAGCCGAGTCTATGCGGGCCCATTGGGCCGAGTCCGATATGGGCCCTATCAGGCCGTGCCCATTATGGGCCAACTTTGGGCTCTGTTGGGCCATGTCCAATAGTATTATTTTTGAATTTTGCTTAGTCTGAAATTAACAAGAAATTAATTAAACTTTAACAGGTGAACCTGATCCGTCTACCTGAAATAGGAATCAAGCGAGAAGAGGTAAGTAACTTAATACTTCGAGTGTGATTTCTAAATTATTTGATAAATAGATTAAATTCTGAAATATGTTTTGTATTTAGTAAAATGGGTCTGGCATGTTAAATTTCTGAAAATTATGCTTTGAAATCCGTAAACTATGATTGGAAAATTTATGAAATCTGTTTTTATATATATGTATTCTCAGCATGGCTATGATCTGTTCTGTTCTGTTCTGGCCCCGCCAATGGGGATTATACGTTGGCCCTGTCGACTTGTAATCTGTGAGGAACCGGTTTCGACACCGTACCACCGGTGATTAGAATAGTGGTATTTGGACACCGTACCACCGGTGCTTAATAATAGTGGTGTTTGGCACCTTGTGCAACCCATGCCACTGGGTTACGTGGCCGTAGCCTATTATGTTGAGATTCTGGTATAAGAGTTTTTGGAAAAATGATAATAAGTTTTGAAAACAACAAAACGATGTTATTTATGATTTATTCCAGACATTATCCTGTATTTTGATCTGATATGCTCTGACCCCACTCTGGGGTATTTTGTTGCTTACTGGGCTAGTGTAGCTCATTATTCTATTTTCTCCATTTTTTCAGATCCAGAGGCTTGATCTCACGGGATTGAGGAGTGCGTTAGATTTTCCGACGATTTCTTCAGTTATTGGTCCTTTAGTTAGATTGATTAAAGTATTTGACTTACGTAAGCATATGTTATTTGAAATTTTGTAAGACTGCTTTTGAATAAATTTAAATAATTATGTCAGTTTTGAATATCTGTATTTGCTTTGATATGATCCGATGCCTTGCACGCCCGTGCGGCCCGCCGTGCGGGCGTGCGGCGTCTGCTGCGCCTCGGGCTCGGGGCGTGACAGATTTGGTGGTATCGGAGCCAGGTTTCAGATTCCTAGGGATTGTATTTGAAATAGTCAGATGGAGCTTAAGTTTTAGGATCTTTAGGATTCGTCAGAAAGTTTGAGAGATGGGTAGACATTTGGCCATTAGATGAAGGCATTTATTTGCTTTTGTTATTGATAAATTTGAGTTATTTTATCATAATTTTGAAATGCTAAAATTAGACTGCAACCTAATTATGGTCGTAACCAAAGTGTGAATGAGCTACTCTAAGAGTTTTCTTGGTAGAGCAACTTGTATTTCAAGTTATGATTAATTAGATTTTGACTAAATTAAGTGAAGGAATATTAATCATGAGTTATTATCGTGCAATGTAATTATTTGGGAAGTTTAACTTGATATCAGGCACTGTGAATATTGCTTCTAGTTGAAGTTAATTATTTTGGTAGCAATTTAAGATTCATCTATAAAAAGATGTTTAAAGCTTGGACTAGAAAATATTCATTGAAATCTGTATGTGGATCATGCATGGAGCTCGTATATAGAAGGAAAATATACTCTGGGATGAGACTTAATAATTCTTATTTGGCTCTACTTGAGACTTAAAACAATTAAGATTGATATTTTGATGGAAAGTCAATTAGTAATCTTGAGAATATTGGTGGATTTAAATATTTTTTTTGGGTTGGTCGAAAATAGGACTTGCTTGATTTAGAAAAGTTCTTGATGCTTGAAAGAAAATAAAAAATAAAAATAAAAATAAAAATCATTGAAAAGTATAGTATTTTTGATTTTGATCGATATGGATATCATTGTGTTATTAGTAAATTCTCTAAAGTCCAGTAGATTTACAAGATCCTGAAATGTTTGCAGTATTACAAATAAAAATATTTTACTTATTTGAGGAGTTGATCTCAATGTAAAATCATAGAGTTTATATCTTTGTGGAATTTCTTGTAAATCTTTGAACCAGATTATTAGATTCTTGTTAGTTAAATATTTATAAATCAAGGCTATGAGTTGATTATGGATTTTGTATCACCGTATGAGAAATGCAAGGGGGATTTCATGAGAGGCCAAAATAAGTTTAGCCTAAAAGAAAAGATTCGGGATGATTAAATAAGCTCCTGAGTAAGTTAATCGATCGAGAATCTTTTAATTATCGAAGCTTCGAATAAATATCAACTTGTATAATAGAATTGTTAAGGAAAACTAGAATTGGCTTAGTTCAAATTTGGATCTAGAATATGATTGCTTGATTATATGATGGTACAAATACGATAACTATCTCAAGGGTTAATCATGATCTAGTGTACTTGGGAAGCAAGGATAAAATTTTGTTTGGATATTAAAAAAAAAAAATTTGCTGATGATGTGGGATTAATAAGAAAGTTTGGAAAATATTGATCTGAGTTGTGCAGCAGAAATTTGATTAACTGAGTAAATTTAAACTGGTCAAAAATATTGACTGTGTTTTGGTAACATGTTATGATGAAAGACTATGTTATTCAATAATGAAAGATTTTGTTAATAAGGGAAGGTGAACACTATTGATTCTCAGGTCAATCCTGATATGATTATGTTATTTCTTGGATAGACTTTGCTATTTTTGGGTACGCTAAGAAAATAATAATAATAATGATAATTTGAACGTATCATGACTCGGGTTAGTTGATTGATGACCAAATATGGTCTAATTTGTTAAATATCTGAATAAACCATGCATTATTTGCTCTCATCTTATGATTTATAAGTTTAAGTTAAAGGCTTTGTGGCATATTGAATCATGGTATCAATACTTTGCCTTCTTAGACCTACTTTTGCGATTTGATACAAATCATTTTTGAGATAAATCGTTGCTATCTAATGATTATCAGTACATGTTCATTTTGTGAATCATATTCTTAGCAACATAATAATTTGACTCTAAGGTTAGTCATTATCCTTTGAGGGATCAGCACACTACCGGTTGCTTCTGTTTATGCTTATATACTATTTGATACTGGTGCTGCACATTCATTATGTCATCGATATTTGTGCGAAAACATGATCTACCTTGCATGCTGTTAGAGTATGATTTACATGTTAACACCCCTGCTGGAAGTGGGATGATGGGTAATCAGGTCTGCAAGACTTGTCCGGTTCAGATAGTAGGTAAAGACTTGCCTGCTGATTTGATAGTTATAGATACGCATGACTTTGGCATAATTCTCGGTATGGGCTACTTAGCATCACACTTTGCTACCATTAACTGTCATGAAAAGCGGATAAAATTTTAGATCCCTCGAGATACTGAATTCAGCTTCATCGACAGTGGTGCATATACCTCCCCTCGAATTATTTCTGCTATGCAAATTAAGCGACTACTTAGAAAGGGGAGTATGGCATATATTGCCACAGTGGTTGACACTAGACAGTCAGATCAAAGATTTGAAGATATCCCAGTAGTAAATGAATACCCCGATGTCTTTCCGGAAGACCTCCCTAGCTTGCCACCAGATAGAGAAATTGATTTTGCAATTGATTTGATTCCTGGTACCACACCAATCTCTAAGACCCCCTATAGAATGGCTCCAGTTGAAATGAAAGAATTAAAGGAGCAGTTGCAGGATCTTCTTGATAAGGGTTTCATCAGACCTAGTGTTTCACCTTGGGGAGCCCCAGTCTTATTTGTAAAGAAGAAGGATGGTAGTATGAGATTATGTATTGATTATCGAGAGATAAATAAAGTAACAATAAAGAACAAGTATCCTCTACCAAGAATTGATGACTTATTTGATCAGTTAAAGGGGTGATGCGATTTGGAATACGCGGAAAACTTAGTCCACGCTATGTGGGCCCCTTTTGAGATTCTGGAAAGAGTAGGAGCTGTGGCATACAAATTGACACTCCCACCTTCACTGTCTGGAGTCCACAACGTTTTTCATGTTTCTATGTTAAGAAAGTATATTCCAGATATGAGCCATGTGGTAGAAGTGGCTCCTTTGCAGCTTAGAGAAGATTTGACATATCCTGAGCAGCCTGTACGTGTGGTTGATAGAAAAGAGCAAGTATTGAGGAGGCACACGATTCCTTATGTTAAGATCCAGTGGAGCAATCACTCAGAACGTGAAGCCACGTGGGAGCTGGAGGACAAGATGAAGGAAAAATATCCGGACCTTTTTGCAAGCTAAGGTATGTTAAATTTCGAGGACGAAATTTTTCTAAGGGCGAGAGAATGTGAGACACGGGCTGAAGTCGGCAGCCCCTGCCGACTTCAGTCCCATTCTCTTTTTGGAAGGCCGGAACAGAGGATCGCGATTTGCGATCCTCTCCGGCTCTTCCGGGGATGATCGGGGCGGGGATGTCGCTAGTCCCGCGGCACCCCCCCCCCCCCCCCCTCCAGCTCATCCGCGGCCGAGCCGCGGCCGCGGATCTCGCTCGGCCGCCGCGATCTTCGCGGCGGAGAGCCATCACGAGGGGGGTGATAAAAACCCCCCAAATCCTCCTCCCTAGGGCAAACCGAGCCCTCTTCCTCCTTCTCTTTCCTCCTTCCCTCCTCCTCCTCTCCGATCGGTGTGTCTTCCCGACCGAGCGCCGCCCGGATCCCCTCCGCGAGCTTCCCCTGCTCCGAGATCCAACCCCTCGGCTTCAAACATCGCCGCCGTCGCTTGACGCCGGACCGAGCCTCCCTCGGCCGGGATTTGCCACCTCCGTCGACCGCCGGTAAGCCCTCCTCCGTCGAGATCCTCCTCTCCTCTGTTTCAGCCCAAGCAGCCGAGATCATCATCTCGGTTGCTTCTCCTCCCCGTCGGTCCCTGCAACGCCGCCGGCCGCCATGGCGGCTGGCTGGCAGTCGATCGAGGGGTGGCCCCTGGCCACCCAAGCCGGCCACCCCCGCCGGCCACCTCCCTCTCTCCTCCGTCTCTTCTTCTCCCCCTATTCGTGGGGGGGAGTTTGGGGAAGGAGGAGGCCCATCACGGGCCAAATTGGGCCGTTGGGCCCAGTCCATTGCAGGCCCAACTTGGGCCCAGTCCAGTCCGGTTGGGCCCAGTTGGGCAATACCCCCATGGGCCCAACTTGGATCCAGATCAAACCCGAGAATCCGAACCCGAACCCGAACCCGAACCCAAACCTGAACCTGAACCTGAACTGGAACCCGAACCCGAAACCCGGGATCCGAAACCCAAACCCATTTGACCAATAAACAGATTTTTTGCAGTTAAGCCCTTGGCAGTATGCTATTTCAGAAATAGGGACTCCTGTAATTTGTATTTGATCCCTATAGGAAAGATTTATTACATAAAGACCCCCAACTATATTTATTTAGTCCCCTCACTCAAGTTTTATTATAGAATAGTACCCTGTAATTAAGTATTAGTCCCTGCAAAAAAATCTTATTGTATAAATGAACAAATTAGAAGCCAACCTTGGGGGCCCTATTTAGCCGAGTCTATGCGGGCCCATTGGGCCGAGTCCGATATGGGCCCTATCAGGCCGTGCCCATTATGGGCCAACTTTGGGCTCTGTTGGGCCATGTCCAATAGTATTATTTTTGAATTTTGCTTAGTCTGAAATTAATAAGAAATTAATTAAACTTTAACAGGTGAACCTGATCCGTCTACCTGAAATAGGAATCAAGCGAGAAGAGGTAAGTAACTTAATACTTCGAGTGTGATTTCTAAATTATTTGATAAATAGATTAAATTCTGAAATATGTTTTGTATTTAGTAAAATGGGTCTGGCATGTTAAATTTCTGAAAATTATGCTTTGAAATCCGTAAACTATGATTGGAAAATTTATGAAATCTGTTTTTATATATATGTATTCTCAGCATGGCTATGATCTGTTCTGTTCTGTTCTGGCCCCGCCAATGGGGATTATACGTTGGCCCTGTCGACTTGTAATCTGTGAGGAACCGGTTTCGACACCGTACCACCGGTGATTAAAATAGTGGTATTTGGACACCGTACCACCGGTGCGTAATAATAGTGGTGTTTGGCACCTTGTGCAACCCATGCCACTGGGTTACGTGGCCGTAGCCTATTATGTTGAGATTCTGGTATAAGAGTTTTTGGAAAAATGATAATAAGTTTTGAAAACAACAAAACGATGTTATTTATGATTTATTCCAGACATTATCCTGTATTTTGATCTGATATGCTCTGACCCCACTCTGGGGTATTTTGTTGCTTACTGGGCTAGTGTAGCTCATTATTCTATTTTCTCCATTTTTTCAGATCCAGAGGCTTGATCTCACGGGATTGAGGAGTGCGTTAGATTTTCCGACGATTCCTTCAGTTATTGGTCCTTTAGTTAGATTGATTAAAGTATTTGACTTACGTAAGCATATGTTATTTGAAATTTTGTAAGATTGCTTTTGAATAAATTTAAATAATTATGTCAGTTTTGAATATCTGTATTTGCTTTGATATGATCCGATGCCTTGCACGCCTGTGCGGCCCGCCGTGCGGGCGTGCGGCGTCTGCTGCGCCTCGGGCTCGGGGCGTGACAATACTGCTCTTCCAACAATAAACAACAGCATCAAGGTTAGTTCAGTTTTTAGAATGTGTATAGTTGAGCTGTTAACAGGAAAAAGTTAAGCTGAACGAGCAAACAGGAAGCCTCATCCTAATCTATGGGAGCCAGCTTTATGGATCAAAGAATGTTCCATCAATGTTTAAGAACATTTTGCAACCTGTCAATCTGATGCCAACAACCTATGGAACTAAATGACAGAGAAGCATTCATGTTATTTTGAGAAAAATGTGCACTTTAATAATCATAACTGAAAAAAAGAAATGGCGAATCAGTTACAATATGGAGAATGAGTTATTAGATGAGAACAATATGAATGACCGCATTGGTGCTTAATTTGAAGTGTCTGAGGGTTAGCATCAAGATTTTGCCAATACAACATCCCAAACTGTATGCAGCTGAATACAGTGCATGGATATTTTATTTGCCTGTGAATCAGTAATAGATTATTGAAAAGTACCAGCATCCTTGCTCCCAACAAGTGCTGTCTTTAATTGTCATTTGAGGGGACACTGGTAGTGATGCATGTCATCGCCATGTATCTGAAGAAAAAAGAAAATTCACTTTTAGATCCTACCTCCTTGTGTTAGACCTTTGCTTACTGTATATTTTTTTCCTTATTAATGTTGGGTTGGCATTCCATGAATCTTCCTCTTTTTTTAAGGTGAACCTCTAGTTTGTCGATGTCTGCATCAGGTGAATGATTGAAGTTGCCAACTCAAGATGTAATTAAATTTCCTATATGGAGATCTGATGAAAGGTAGCCCTTTTAAAGAAGCCAAACAATGATTTTATTTTCTAAATGCTCGGAAAATATCTAACAACTAAGCATATATCAGAGAAAAATGATCTATCAGATATTGCCTTCCGTAACAGCTATAAAAATGCAATTTTTAGCTTTATTTCAGTAAATCAGTTTGTCTTGATTAGGGTGGTAGTTTTGCAGATGGAAGTTGGAATTGAAGATTGTTTGCACATTGAATTTGAATACAACAAAAGCAAGTGAGTTTGGCAGCACATAGACATAGCTATTCTCAACCTGTTCTGCTTAAATTTGAAGTGTAGGCTTTTTTTTGCCTTCTAACTTGAGCTTACCTCATTCAGGTATCATCTGAAGGATGTTATCATTGGCAAAATATACTTTCTTCTAGTAAGAATTAAAATAAAAAATATGGAGCTCAAGATTAGACGGCACTGGATCAGGGCCTAATACATATGTTGAGACTTTGACCCCTGCAAAATTTGAGTTGATGGATGGTGCTCCTGTAAGAGGTATCTCATATTGAACTCAATGTGTAAACTATTCTGCGGTATACATCTGGATGTTTTATAATGCCTCATCCCTATTTAGGAATGCATTGGGTCTTCTGGCTTGTCAGAATACAAGTTTCTGCTGGCCACAGGGGCCATCCAATCTGCCTTGAGATGCGTGTGTATCCTTGAATGCAGCTGTTCCATGTTTGAAGGCATGCAGTGTGCATCTCAAGGCAAGATGTGTGGCATCTGTGGCTAATGGTGACCCCCTATTCTTGCTGGCTATCAGAGACAACTTCTGGTCTGCAATTCATACATTTAGCTACATGAATATCTGCTGAATCTTTCATAACCTTGAAATTCTACCATTAATGATTCTATTGTCTTTAGCTTTCTAACAACTTATATCTCACCAATTAATGGTTCAAGTGTCTACATCTTTCTACCGACCTAGTATCCGATCACCTCTTAAATATGGAATAGTTTAACTTAGCTCTCAGTATACTTGGTTATGGTAATTCATGAATATTGAGAAGACTCAGTAGTATTTCTTGCAAGACGTATATGGCAGGCTTACAGAAAATGCACGTCGTTAACACTTTTTGTGCTGTGTTTCTTTTCAGCTTACTGAACTGAAGTTAATTGTAACATTAATTATTAATTGTTAGAGAGCATTGGCACTAGCATCTAAGCTCGGCTGAGTTTCTAGTTGTTGGACATTGATGATCTATTCCATAGGAGTCTGGTGTATTTAGCATTTTGCAAGATTCTCAATATCGGTACTGGGTGGTATATTAAAATATATAATAAAAAAATTGCGCCTTCCTCCTAAAAGTCCATCTCCTTTAACCAATCTTATGTTTTTGCTGTTTGTATTGTAAGATCTATTGTCTCTTCAGAGACATCTGATAAAAAAAAAAAAGGTATTGTAAGACCTACTGTATTTACAAGCAATTCCATGTTTACATATTATCCACAAACCTGGCATTATTTATTGTTTTGATGACTGAGATACATCAGCCCACAACCACAAGATCAACGTTTATAATGGAACGAGAAGGAAAAAGCTGTTATTAACCAACCAAATTACCCAGAAAAACTAGGAGGATAAAAGATTATAATGGAACTCAGGCCTAAAAGCTTGCAACATTTGCCAGTGAAAAAAGACATGATGCATCCATTTCTTCGGCACAAAAACTGCAGTCGCCATTTTGTTGTTTATGTTGCCTTCTCATATCAATCTGAATGATGAAACAGACTGCAACAGACAACAGTTTTCAGTAGTGAGGGTTCACAGGAGCATGTAGAATCCTAGAAGGAACTTAAGTTCTGCCTCACCTTCTCAATTTGGGATCTGTACTTCTCTGATTCATCCTCCATAAACTGCAAAATATCATTTGATGTTAGTTTAAAGATGATGATATTGATATTAACCTCCACAAACTTATTAAATTGTGAAATGAGAATGAACAGATTAAAAAATGGACAAGCTTCCTGTATCAGAGGTGGCAGTAACCACCTGGCCTGTAACTGTATACAGTCTATTGTACCAACCATTGGATGCCATTCCAATGGCTGACAGTATGTGCCTGCATCTCTCCCCAGGAAATTGCAACGTATATTCAATGTAATACAGCCCTGCCCAGATGGAAAATTGTAACAAAGCTCAATTCTCCAGATTTTTTCTGAAATATCGGATATCTGAATTTATTGCACAGCAACTGTCAGCCAAAACAGTGAGTCAGAAGAGGCAAAATTACCATTTGCTGCTTTAGAGTTAATTAGTTTCGCTGCCAGCCCTGGGGGTCTTTTCCAGCTTCGATCCAACCCACTTACCTATTTAGGCGGGCATCATATACAAAAAGGAGCACTTAATGAGGGTATAATGATAGTTCTGCTTGCTGGAAAACAGCAAGAAATCAAAACCTACCAGGGTTTCTGCAAAGGCATCTACTGTGCCAAAAGATTCTAATCTGGTGAAATCTGGACCAAGCCCAGTGATCACAACGCTGACTGAAGAAAGCCCGTTCAGCAACTTAAAGTTGATGATTAACTTGGGAATCATATTATGTACTTAGAAGGCATGCATACCATTTGAATCAGAAGTTCCTTCAGGGTAAAATGCAGTGATTGACTTAATCCCATTAGCTTCACCTGCACCAAGTAACCAATCTGCAATACCAAATTTCTTAGCAAAGTCCGAAGTTTGTCATAACCAATTCTGTATTAGAAATTTAGAATCATTTGCTACTACAAGTATAGATGGCTAAAAAATATAATTACACGTTGTATGATATCACTCTACTTAAATTCATGATCTATTTACTACAGATACCGTGGAATGAAACAACTGCACACATTTGGGCTGAAAGTAAAACATGTAATACCATATAACAATAGCTTTTGGTGGTTTTCTAGCTGGCACAAATTTAAGAGGTTGTCCCTGGTCTTAGTTTCCCCTAGAAAAATCCTGTCAATACCAGCAAACGAGACTGGAATAACAACGAAATAAATTTTCTGTACTATTATTTTTAATAACTTTATCAATTTTATTATCCTTAAGTTTTTAAATGACCTAAAGGCACAAGATATTTATATGAAACATGCAAGTTGTGGTATTGTTCCTTAACACGTGGACAATGAGATTCAACTCCATATGGTATTGTTCCTTAACCCGTGGACAATGAGAATCAACTCCATATAGGTCTAAGGTCTAGGAAGAGAAAAATTGGTGGTATCCATCCTGGATCTATGTTTGTTTGAATAAAATGCTTAGCTAATTCAATGAAATTGACCAAAAATTCTTTTCTTCTTTTAATTTTTGAATTTTTTTCTCATTCATTTTCAGTGGACCCTTATGTCCTATTTCTTTCCATTCTATTAATGAATTATTTTCGCAGGTCTGAATCGGATAATTGTTCTCTAACAACACCTACTACTTTAGAGATTTTTTTTATTTTAAAATGACTCAAAGCCAGGATTGACTTTGGGCCTTTCCTGCGCCGCTTAGGTGGAAGGCAAAGAAGTCCTTTCAGGGGTTCTCAGCTATCAATGAGATACCGTTCCAAAAGAGCTAGAATTCTAACCTTGTGTTAGGATTTATGAGCTAAAAGATAGTATCAAGCAGATAATTTCTATAGACCGCAGGCCTCCCAAAAGATAGGAGTTATTGGGTTACAATTTTTTGGTGCGATAAAAATAAGGATTCATTATATTCTATATTGTATTCTAAAATGAAGCTATCTAATAATATATACATCTAGCTGCATATTTTGCACATATATCTCCCCTTGCAACAAATTAAGTATCCATAAATGTCATTCATCACTTATAATTATTTATATTATCTATATACTATTATTTATGAAATATATGTGAATGTAATCAAAGGAATACTATATCTCATACAACACGAACAAAATTTTCTTTGGATTCCATTTTTTATAAATAAAAATTTGAATTTTTGAATCTTTAATAAATCTAAATCAGCGTCCAACATGATCTGTTGTAAGGATGTTCGGAGAGAATATGGCATCAAAATCAAAGCCGATGGTCCACTAAGGCTATTTAATAAAAATGTAAGGAGATGCACTCATGAAGAAAAAGTATTTGCTACTAAATGCTTTTGAAATTTTTTCAAGGAAAGCAAACTTGGCAGCAGCACAAAGGTTGCATCTCTCCTCCAAATGAAGGAAGTTCCATGTCAACACCTTCGAAGGTGTCCCAAGCATTTCCCATCATTTCTCTGAAATGATTGGTGGTGCCCCAATTATTGTTCTAAAATTACACAAAAAAAAAACAATGCCACCAATACTATTCTAGTAAAAGAAAGAGAAAAAATTACCATTTCATAAATATTAGATAATAAAAAAATGCTTTGTTCCACCTTTGTTTTACTTTTAACACCATACAAAGCAATTGAATTGCAAAAATTGGAGAAGGATTTGTAATTTAACCCAATCATGAGAAGCTTATCAGGTGAAAGCATATACTTTGCAAGCTAATACGGGCTGTGTCTGTTTTAAATGTTCGAGAGCTGAAATATTGGGTTGATTAATAGCTAAAGGATTTTAAAGAAGACCCTCTAGTAGATATTTTGACTGAAAAATTGGCTTCAGCATCTAAATTAGTGCGCTCGTAATTCCCGGGACTCGGATTTATGGCATAAAGCAAGTTTGTTGCATAAGTGGATGCTGCCTATGCTTATGCAAAGCAGAATTAATGCTGTTGTTTCTGAAACATAAAACCAGATAAAACAAAAACCATTACGGAAAAATCAATTTTAATGGATTCGTTCTATAATATCCACACATAGTTAATTGCACCAATATTAACATATAGTTTCGCAAGTCATTTTTTTAAACGAAATGAGCAAGAATATCACCATTTAAGGAGTACATAAGGAAGATTCACAATGTCAGTTTGGCAAATGCAATCCTATCCTTAAAATCAAGCAGATGCAGGGGCAAATATTGTCCTGCTTATTGATTGTCCATAGCAGCAGAATCATGAACATGATAGATTCAAATAAAATTTCCTAAACATCAACATTACTCTCGGAAACAAGTTTGGATCCTGAAATTGATAAATAAATATATGATCGAATAATAGTTACGAGGAATATCAAGTGCCAAAAGATAACCTTGGGGAATCGATATTCGAAACTTATTCGTCTCATCCTCATACATGCGAAAACTCTGCTGCAGATCTACTAATCACAAAATCATACCAGTGTATCAAGAACACAAACTTCATGCTGATTTCAAATTATATTTTCTTTCCAAAAATAATAATAGCAATGATAGTAGTGGTAGAAGAATTGTAAATTTACCAGTCTCAGCTGAAGCATTGTCAGCTATAAACGGGAAGGAGATCGCAGAGAGAAATATCTGAAGCAACGCTTCTCTCCTCTTGGTTCCAGATCGTTCGCTGAAGCTAAAACTGTTGAAACTTACCGAGAATTAACAAAAAAAAAGGAACTAATGCATCTCAAAATTATTATATCGTAGATTCTGAGATCGAGATTACCGGGTTCTTTCATCGGAAAGGGCGTTGTGTCCCGATGGTGGAATCGGTCGCGCTCGGCATCGGAGAATCACTGAAGAAATCAACGAAATTGGTTTCAAGAGGAAGGAATCGAAATTAGGGTTAGGGTTTAGAGGTCGAGACCTTTTGCGCGGGCGGGAGGCGCGGAGTGGCGAGGAGGTGGAGGAGGCGGGGCTGGGGTTCGGAGGGAGACGACGGAGGCCATTGCTTTGGGGATTGGTTTCTAGTGGCGGGTATTCAAAAAGTTCGTGATGGTAGGAATTCTGCACCGTCGGATCTTGATCATACGGTAGAAAGGATATTCAATGCTTTTTTTTTTTTGACGGCATACTGTATAAATACACCTAATAAAATCAAAAAACACAAACTCGCGAAGTGCCTGTAGCAGCTTCCCCTTTTCTGACCACAGGATGTATCTTGAGTGGTAAGCTGTGTAAGCAGCCACCAAGTTAGCTGCCCCGTTGGCTTTTCTGAATACACGCTTGGCCTCGAAGGCCACCACCTTCCTTTGGCCTATGCTTTCGGGGCTAAAATATGAATGCAAGTTGCGCTTCAAGTTGCAACGGTTAAAATTAGCAATGCTTGATTAGAGTGGGATGGCCATCATGCTAGAGAATGGGATAAATCGATATGGGTGAATTTCCTTGATGCGTGGATTATGATATCAAATTGGAGAACTTTAGATGTGAGTGTAGAATTCTTTGGATGCTTATCATGGTATATAAGATAGGCATAGAAGCTTTGTCCAACATCAGGATAGTCGAGTATCCATGTATGCAGATTGATTGTTATTTTTAGTAAAAACTATCTACTTCTAGTAGTTTCCCTTCTCGATGGTTGCCGGTAGTTATCTACATAAATAACTACATCCTGATAATTTGTAACTACCTAAATAGAGCTTGTTGCATGAGTGATAGGAGTCGTAGCATAATTCCTTCAAGTGTCATGTACAAATAATTAATCAAATTTTGATAGGCCTTATGTTTTTGACCATTTACTATAGTTGGTCAATGATTGATTAACTTTTAGCTGTAAATAGGTACTTTGGTTAAAACTTAAAAAAGATATGGGTTAGTCTCGTATTGAATCTAGTTGGTGTGCCTTACTGTAGATCTCTAATAAAAGTTCATGTTGGATCAAGTTACTCAAGCTTGAATCTAAGTTGGCCTTTTCGGCCTAAGTTTATATTGACTGAATCTAATTTAAATTATAGTTGTGTCAGATACCTGAAACTCCATTCCCAGAATCTTAGAACCCCTTTTCTTCCTCCCCTCATGGTGATGATCCTCTTACCATCAAATCTCCCTTAACTATTCCATCTTGGCCGACCAACTCCTTCCCTACCCTCCTCTCCTTCCTCAAGATGACCTTCGACTCCTCCCCCATCTCTGATCTCATTTTCTCTCGCACCATCTTCTCTTCCCCCTCCCTCATGGCTGCCCTCGCCCTCTTTCACCTCCTCCCCCTCTCCAATTGACCCTCCTGGCCCCTCTCCTTCCTCATCCTCCTCTGCCTCCTTGGCGGACACAGCTTATCTTATTGCTTAAAAAAAGAGTGGCCAAACATATTTTCTATTGTCAAAAATTTGAAAAAAAAATAAAAACAGAATTTCTATTTTACAGTTTTCTTAAAAAAAATTGACAACAATGCCAAAGACAATCTTAGTATCTCTTTCTTTCTTCTTTTCATCTTTTTTTTGTCTAAAGTATTAGAGTGGAAAAAATTGTGGGAGGGGAGAACTCAAACCTAAATCATTGGTACCAACTCCCAATGTTTAGTCAATTTTGCAGGGATCACTTGTAGCTAGTACGGTTCCCTCAAACAGAAAGGAACATCTGAGATTATGGAGCCTAAATTAATGTAGGATCCATATAATTTCAGCTCAGGCGACTTGTACATAATCCATCAAAACAAAGTCTTAAGAACTTAACCTTTAAATTGCATGTCAAGTCTGTCTAAGTCCAACCGATCTAGTTAGAGAGGATCTTATACAATCCTGAACCTTATCCAACTAGTTGCACCTCACCTCTCAGTTGTCTCCCACAGCGGACCCCCATGTGTTTGAGATTTTTTAACATGGATCCAGTTCCCAAAGTGTAAAAGAAAAAAAAGATGATCTCAACTGGTTTTACTGGACCCCACTTGAATCTTTTTCCTTTTTTTATTTTTTTTTTTTGGCTAAAGAGAAGAGAAAGGGGGAGAGGAAAGAACAAGCCCACCCCCGCGTAGCAGCCTCTACTAGGCCCCCGCCCCGCCAGAAGAATATTCGATGCGGGCAGAAATGATCATATGTTGGGCAACCCAACCGATTTTATTCATACCCTCCCCACCTGTGGGCCCGGCTCAGCTACCCCTCTGGGCTCTGGTGCGAGTTTCACGTGTGAGCACGTCACACCTGGCACCATCCCAACTACTAGAAGTCCAAGAAGCGTTCCTATGCCTCATGTCCAAGTAGTGGCCGAAGCCACATTTTAATCAACGCCGCAGCGACTCGAACTTGGAACCATGAGGATAGAAATTACGCCTGGTACCACTAGGCTACCACTTTGGTGGCCCCCACTTGAATCCTTGGGTGAAAGGTTAGTTACCCACAAAAGTTACATGCCACACCATCAAATAAAGATAAGTTGCTTGCAAGTCACTCTAAGATTCTACTCATGAGCCAACCGATAGGTTTACCTCATGCAACCAATCATTTGCCTAAGTAGGGAAGATCCCCTGCTTCCATCCTATTATTCCAATAAAATAAATTACTTGCACTCTTATCTTTCTTTTTTCATGCACTGCTTTCATAAACATCCAATATCTAGGCCTATTAGTACATGGTTTTGAGTAGAATAACAGATGTCTAACATGGTTTCATAAGAGACCTGGGTAGGTCTTGCTTTTAAATATCTTCAGCCACAAGAGGGAGAAGGCAAGGGAGAGTTGGGTTCTGTACTGAAGACTGCAGAGAAAAATGGCGAAATGAGATGAGAGAGAGAAGGTCACATGCAGTACTTGTCTTTTTTCCCTTGAAGGAACCCCACTTTTTCAACCCAACACTAATGTTTTGATGCCTAACACACAGGTGCCTTTTGGACATGAAAAAAAAAAAAGGCACCCAAAGTCAAGATAAGGCTTTGATTTTTTTCCCCTCTCCTTTTCTCCAATAATTGAATTCTAAGGTCTTCTTCTCAGCTACTTAAAAGATTCCCTAGGCTTTTCTCTGAAAAGGGTGGTCATAATCCTTAAAATTTCATACTTATCCCTTTAGACGACTTAAATAATTAGTATTTGCTTCTTCGTAGGATAAGTATAATGTAAAAGCAAGAAACTTCCATCCATCAAGAACTACAAGTTATAATTTTTTTTATATTAAAATGTTCTAACTTCAGCCACAAAATTAATCTCACTGGTCAACAAAAGTATTTTAGGATCTAATTTTTTTTAATCATTATTTGTGTATGTACTCGGAGCTCAGTTGTTTCAAGGTTCAGGAGAATAAGGAAAAAAATAAAATTTTGTTCTGAAAAATCAAATTTGTAATACACAAAATTTGTAATAGAAATAGGTTAAATTATATCTTTTATACCGTCATCACATGTAAATCTAATAATTATAGTTATATATTTTTTGTCCATTAAAATTGTTTTTTTGAGTAAAATTTCAATTTAATAACTAAAAATATGGTGAATATTTGAAAATATATACTTGTATAAACAATAAAGATGGTGTTACTATTGTTTGAGATTTTTGATTCATTTTTTTGTCATAATAATATTCAATAAATGTTGGATTTTGCGAAAATGTAAAGGCTTGTGCATGGTGACATAATTTTGCTGGAGGGTTGACGTCATGCATAATAATTGGCTAATTCTTTGTTAGCGAGCAGCACCTTTGGGAAGGGGGGAGTAAAAGGTAATAAAAGGAGGAAATTACGCAAGAGGAGGGGGGAGTAAAAGGTAATTGTGGAATTTGTCGGGGTGTGCAGGTTAATGGCATTTAATCCCTATAATTACATTATTTTGTACGAAAGCAATTTCGGCCCGCTTTAACTTAACTTTTTTTTTTCCCCAATTTTTTCAAAAAGCCCCCTCCAAGGTTAGGGTTTGTGAGAAATTTAAACAGGGGGGAAAAATCGAAGAAGGGGAGGGAGAAATATGAGGGTTTGGATTTCGTCCGTTTTCTCTTCGCCGGGGGTGAGGGCTTTTAGGGGCACTCCGACAAGGGTCTAGAGTTTTCGTGCTTTTTTTCTTACCAAAACCGCTCCTTTCTCACCCGTTTTCCCCGATTTTCCCGTATTTCCCGGCCTTTTCTCCGATAATAGCGCGGATTTCGGGAATTTTCTGGTGAAATTCGGAAAAAAAGGAGGAATTTTGGTGAGGGTCCGGCGTCCGGGCACGTAATTTCTAGGGTTTTTTTGCTGCATCTTGATAGGAGTAGGGTTATTTTTACTGCAGCCGTTTTTTTAATCTCGTATTAAGTTTTGGGTTTTAGGATTTTTCTGTTAGTATCTTGATTTTATTTTCCACCTTGTTCCTTGTACTGTAAATTATGTCTCGCTGCTGCTGCTGTAATTTGGAGTTAATGAGCTGATTTCGGAGCCTAGGGTTTATGGTTTCTGAGAATTCTTGCTTCCTGTTAGGGTTCTGGAGCTTTTTAAGTAGATGTTCTCGGTAAAAATCGGATCTTTGTACTGTTTTCTTTCCTGATCTTGTTGGTGGACGCGGGAACAGAGCAAAATTCAAGTCTTTCGAGAACAACATATTTTTCTACTGAAAAAGGGGACTGGAGTGTGTTTCTACTCGATTTTAACTGGAATTCTTGGGGTTGGGGTTGCAATAGAGCTCGAATTATCAGGTAGTGGTGTTTAAAGCTTCCTTTTCGGGTAAATGGAAGTAAGATCTGAGACTGGAATCATGTCGGGGAGGGAATCGTTTAACGTAGGTATGCAGAAAAGCCCTGTCCAGTCCCAGCCATCGATGCAGAGCATGCGATTGGCCTTCGCTCCAGATGGAACGGCGATATACAAGCCGATCACCACTAGCTCTCCTCCACCTCCGCCTTATCAAGGAGGAGGAGGAGGAGCAGGAACAGGAGGAGGAGGGAGCACCGGAGGCGGTGATGGTCCCTCCCCAGCGGCGATCACGCCACATGGCCTGAACATCAACATGGGAGAGCCGATGAAACGGAAGCGAGGGCGGCCGAGGAAGTACGGGCCTGATGGTGCCATGGCTCTCGCATTGACCACTGCATCTCCAACTGCAGCAGTCTCACCTGCTTCAGGAGGGTTCTCTCATTCCTCTGCTGGGGCAGGGAACCCGGCGTCATCGGCCTCGGCAGAGGCCATGAAGAAAGCAAGAGGCCGGCCGCCTGGCTCTGGCAAGAAGCAGCAGATGGCTGCTCTGGGTATTCTCAAAATCTCTCCTTTTGTTGCCTACGGGGCTTGTTTTGTCATGGAATTTTATATGCATCCATCATGTTTTCTGGATTTTTTGATGTGGTAGAGTTCTTATTTTAGCGATCTGGGTTTTACTTGTTTGGGATCTGACAGAAAAACTGGGGTCTGATGGGTGTGAGAGGAGTGATTACTCTGTCAAAAGGATAAAGAAAGGCTGTTTGGTTTATGTTGGGGGGACTTGAGTGTTCTGGTAGATCTGACAGGAAGGGGATGAAATGTTGCTAAATTACCATTATGCCCTTCTTCATGTTAGCATAATTATAGAATTTTTGAGAAATGATGGATTCAATACTGAAATGCATGGAGTTGTGCTTAGTTTAAGTTATTAATAATGCATGATTAGGTATGCTGTGGTTATGAATAGTCCAGCTAAAGCTGGAACAGTAAGTACCTTTTATCCAACAAATGGCATAGTTTGAATTCTGAATTTTTGCTTGTGATTTCTTTGTTTTATGTGATGTTGATGATTTGTCAGATTTACTGATTCTTTTGTATCAATTGCATTTACTTCTGATAAAACTTGCATTGGTGATAGGTTTTTATTTTCTCAGTTAGCTTCCTTAGTCCTAGATTAGAGATGCCTCTTTGCAGATTCTGACAGTGTGACCTTGTTATTTGTGTTTGTGTATATTTGTTTAATTATTGAACCTGTTAATAGCTGTAAGTTTTAATTTTAAATGACTTTCTTGGATTATAAATATGAATGGATGCTGAGATTCATCAATACTTTACAGGATCAGCAGGGATTGGATTTACACCTCATGTTATTACAGTTAAGGCTGGAGAGGTATTGATTTCTTCTTCTGGATTTTGAGATTCTTTTGCTTGAGCAAAATGCATTTACCATATTTTTTCACTTTAGATGAGATTTTTTTTTCTTGGATTTCTGTGACACCCAGTGCTTTGTGGATAATATCATGTTCATCATTTTCTCTTTACAGCTACTATGCTGCCGTAATTTTCATAAGGAAAGAGATCTTGTTTCTCTTTGAGCTTACGAGTGATTAGTGTATAATTTATCACTTGCCTCTTTATTGTTGGATCCTAAGAAATGCCTTATCTAAATCATTGTTTCGAATTAGTGACTGCTCAATATACGAATTAGTGACTGCTCAATATACAATTTCTGTACTTTCATTTTGAAATTCCAGTGGTTGCACATTATATATTCGGATAATTATTTAGTAACTTTAGTTAATGGTTTTAATTACTTGATGCAGTCATGAAGTCAGTATTCTTAGAACATATTTATTATCGTATCACTTAGAATGAATGCATTTCCAATCAACCTTGCTCTTCTCGCTTATTGTGTGAATGATTTCTTGCATTAGGAGAATCATTAAGGAGCTTCTTGGGTGCTGAGACTTAGGCATTGCTATAAATAAGGCAGTTTTCCATTAATGCTAACTGATCATCCACGTTTACAGGCACATGCATCGTTTGCTTGAAGTTGTATGTTGCGCATCATCTGACATTGCCTTAACCGGAGATTTACCAACAACAGAGGATTGATTTTAAACTGAGAACAGTCTTAATTTTTCAAATTTTAACCTGTCATAATTTTCTTTCCATGTGAATGCCTTTACAGTTATCCTAACCATATAATTAACTATATTTGTGAATGCTTGGAGGCCGTAAAATTCCTTCTGCTCATTTTTGTTCTTGACCTTTCTCATGCAACTTGTAGGTGAACTCTCCCGTAGATGCCTCCTTTTGTACGTTTTGATCTTTTTTCCTTCCAATTTAATATTGAAATGGTTGGAGGCTTGAGAATTAGATGGTTTTATCATGCCTCTGATTCTATTTGGCACCATTACCTATTGTATAAATAGTTTTTTAGTAATAGTGATTTTTCTTCTCTTTAATTCATAGGGAAACTTGTGCTGCAGTTTTAGTTTCTTTCATGTTTTGTATAAGCTACATCTTGCAAGTTTTGCATGGGCTTAGGTGTAGGAGTTGAATATGATTAATTGGTCAAGAATTTTTTGATGGTTAAGATTGCAGAAATGTTTTATTTATTTAAAGGCATTTTTATGGTTGGGATACAAAATTTAATTTTTCCAGTTAGTCATTGTTGCTGTGCTATTTATTAAGAAGTTATCCATGATGTATTCTGTTATAGTGCCTAATTTTGACTTTCTTGCCACTTCCAGGATACCTGATTACTTCAAGTTATGAGTAGCCTCTTTACTATGGGTAATGTGTGTTTAGGCCTTAAGGTCCATTTGGATGGCTATACATGGCAATTGTCCTTTTTATGTCCTTGCTTTATTTTGAAGATACCTTATTTTGGGGTCCGTTGATGGAAAACATTAGAAACTTTCTGGAAGGAAAAAAAAAAAGGTTTCAAATGAACTTTGCTCAAAAAACCTTTGGTCACCTCTTGGGAAACAAGGAAATCCGTTTCAACTTAGATATATGGAATTCCTTATTATTCTGACATTGCTCTGGATTTGCATAGGTAACTTTAACATATCAATGAAATTAATTTCTTTTTTTTAATGTGGAAGACCATCTTCGTTGATTGGAATATAAGTTTCTGACTGCTTGTTTCTTCAGTGTATTTTATTTCTGTTTTCTACCTTTTTACAGATCAGCGAGGGGGTTTCCTTGACAGGGGAATGATTTTAGGTGTATCTGCTCTGCGTTAGAATTTGCATATATTATGCTTTCTTGAATCACCTTATGTGGAGGAGGTGAACCAGTTAGTTGGTTGCACCTTTATCTTTTCATATGATTGTGTTACGGCTTTCCAATGGCAAAAAATGTTGTACTTCTTACTGCTAACAAATCAAAGCTATTGAATCACATCCTGTTGATATACCATGGCAAATGAATTTTCCTTATGGATTGTTTGTCTAGTCAAGAGCTGGTGTTCCTGGAATTGGTATATCATCATCTGTAGTGGTGGTTCATATAATCTGCTACTATTTTTGGACTTAGGAGCATACTGGTATATGCTGGATGGTTTTCCATATGTAATTAACTAATTATATTATCAGATATGATGGTAGACATTTTGTTGCTTTTCTACCAATTGGAGAGCAGAACTCCAGCATCATTTTCTTTTTTTTTCCTAAGAAAAACTTTTTATATCTGACACTCCCTATGCAATGAAAATTTTTGATTAATACTAATAATTTTCAACTGGGAGCTGAAGTTGCAATTAGCAACTTTGCTACTGTATTTGTAAAGTATTCTATTAGATTTGATCTCTCTTTTTTTTAAATAACTTTTTTGTGCTTTTAGATTATTTTTCTGCACCATGCCTGTATTTTATTTCTGCACCAAAAAAAAGAAGTTTGTTTTGAGAATCCAAAAGTGGTCCCCTATAACCAGGACCCAAAACATCCAACTGCTAATAGCTATTCTGTTTTTATTTTCAGGATGTGTCGTCAAAGATCATGTCATTTTCTCAGCATGGACCACGTGCAGTTTGCATCCTTTCAGCAAATGGTGCTATATCTAATGTGACCCTTCGTCAGGCCGCAACTTCTGGTGGAACAGTAACTTACGAGGTTTGTCACTGTGACTGATTTGACAATCAATTATTTTCAGTGATTGTGGTACCCAATATAAGCTTACATGTTATTATATTCTTGAAATCAAGCTGCTCCTTTTCCATTCTGCTTTATACTGATGCATTCAGGCACTCAGGAACCTGCTAATTGGTGTTTAACTAGGCTGGCATTTAGATGGTATTCAAGCACCTCTTGTTAGCAACATTGCACTCCTATAGTGAGTTGTGCATGTTTTAAATGTCGTAACAATGTAATAATGATGTTACTTTTTGACATACAGGATACCAATGACTCCATATATTTGAAAAGAAAACCTGAACTTGTATTTCCTGAATTTATTCTGTGGATTTTTTTTGTTATCAATTTTAGAGGTGGCTTAATTGCTTTTATTTTTTAAACATTCCATATGCAGGGCCGATTTGAGATATTGTCACTATCTGGTTCATTTTTGCTGTCAGAGAGTGGCGGCCAGCGTAGTAGAACAGGTGGTCTGAGTGTTTCGCTGGCAGGCCCTGATGGCCGTGTTTTAGGTGGTGGAGTGGCAGGACAATTAACAGCAGCATCCCCGGTGCAGGTTTGTCTCTCTATTTAAGGATGTCGAACTATGAGCTCATAGCTTATCATCCTTTAGCATAATCTTTTTATTGGTGAGCTAATATTTTCCGTGAGTTTAGCATGCTTCATAACACATTCATTTATGTGTTTCTTTGTCATCCTCATGACCCTAACGCAAGCTGTACACCAGCTAACATCTACTCTGCACCTACTGCTTGCTTAGAGTTTTTAAGCCATTAATATTGTTTGCTAATAATGAATAACTAGGTTCGGTTTTACCATAAAATTACATGAAATCAACATTTTTACTGTCATCAGATCTATATAAAGCAAGAAAACATACTGGGAAATGATGTTTTATAGGCTCGTATATAAAAATCAGTTGAAAGGATATTTCACCATGCTTTCCTGCTATTTACACATCTCGATGTGTTCATGTGCTATCTTGATTGTTGCACATTGGCGTTTGGAGTATTTTATTAATAATTATCTGACAGACCATGGGCTATAATAATTCATTATCTGGTCTCTCCATGATGATCAGGGCACATTTCTCTCAATATATCATTCTTTGTGAATATTCTAATTTTCATGTTCTTCGCTGAGCTACGCATATTTTATATGGCATGCTAGAATGCAATTTCAAAGGAAACATGTAAGCAATTGGTGATATCACCATACCTGAATTTTGAAAAAAAATGACAGCTTAAACTCCTCTGTCTTCATTCACACAAAGCATCCCTGGATTAAATGCTTCCTTTATAATGTTAGAATGCTACATTAGCCTAACCTAATGCACCTAAACAACAAGGTTGTACATGGGAAACTTACTGTCTATGGGGGTTTGAAGAAACTTACCTATTAAGCATGACATATGTAGGTTGTGATAAATCTAAGGAACGATATGATAGTTTCTCAGCTTTTTCATTGAAACTTTATTTCACCAGACCACCCTCCAAGAGTTTCTTTGGCCGTTATCTTCTCGGTGAAAGCAATCGATTGGTCTTGGCAGGTTGTGGTGGGCAGTTTTATAGCTGATGGGAAGAAAGAGCCAAAGCAGACGAGTCCTTCAGAGCCTGCGTCGGCTCCTGGAAAGCTTGCCCCTGGTGGGACAGCGGGCGCCAACAGTCCACCCTCGCGAGGCACGCTGAGCGAATCCTCCGGCGGGCCTGGAAGCCCATTGAACCAGAGCACGGGCACCTGCAACAACAGCAACCAACAGGGTTTGTCTGGGATGCCGTGGAAATAGCTTATCCTGATGCTACTTGTAATCTTAATTGCAATTGAACCTCTTGTTCCTTCCTCTCTTTTTTGTGTAACTTAGCTAGTAGTTTACCTTTTCCCACCATCCTGTGTCGGTTTAGAGACAGAGAGAGAAAGAGACATCTAGCTTTCACGGAGCTCTTGTTCTATCTTTCCAGCTGCATGCGGTTTTATTATAATGTGTGTGAAGGTGTTGTACGGAAATATTCCCATGTATCGACAATATGGTCATGTGTGTTCGACCAACTCTTATCGTCTGTGTAATGACCTTGATGCTTCCTGTTGGTTTTTTTTTTTCTTTAGTCTTTAGACATTATCATCCATGCAATCGCATCTTTAACTATCTATCTCGTACGCTAACAGTAATGTATTTGCACTTTGAACTGCTAATGGAAGCTAGCAATATATCATGGATTGCTTAGCTGACCTTATCTGAAATTGGATCAAAGACATCAACCCGGCTGGGAAAAGTGGTGAAGCATCCCATGGCTGTTTGATGTCAGTGTGCTCCCTCCAAATTGGTAATGCTTGAATATGTAAGAAGTGAGCCACAGAAATCAAAATGGATAGCAAGTTTTGTTATCATGCAAGGCTTAATTACCTTGGCTCTTGAGGTCCGGTACTTTCTTTGAAAGCCACTTTAAGTTTATCCCTCGCAGCATAATTTCCAGCGGACAGGGAATCTGTTCTTTGATTGGTAGATGTAAAGCTGTTTGAACACTGAAGAAATCTTATCTACCAACGAATATCCCATGCTTGCACAACATTATCATCGTATGCATAGCTTCCTTGCAGGCTAACGACCGGTACTTGGAAGAACAGCGACCAATCAGAATGAGCATTTATAATAGTGCAATGTGCTGCCGCGCAAATCATTAATCATAAAATGTTTGCGCTGGGCATTTTAGGAAGGCATCCAGTAGAAATTGAAAAGATCGCAATTGATCAATTAGAAACTGGAAAGAAAATCACAATCCACAGTAAACTCCATTTATTTGTGCAGTCCATGAGAATAAAACACCAAAAAAGCAGAGTTTTGATGACCGTCTGGGGAAGACCGCGCATAAGATATCCATCCCCAACCAACCACAGAAAAGATCTCCAACCCTGAGAAGAAGAAAGGTCACTGAGTCAGGTTCGATCTGAACATTATGAATTAAGCTGAATAATCCTCGTTTAATTAAATATAAACCACTAAACAAAATTAGAGGATGGAAATGGAGTGTCCAAAGGCATCCGATAAAAAATTGTAATTGCACAAAGAAATTAGCATGACCCTGAATGATTGCCATGGATGTGCAAAGTCATCTTGTACTCAATGCTTGATCTTCACAGAATTTGGAAACATAAAACATGGTTGATCGCAGACACATTGGGGCAGCAATAGTTGCTACATAAGAGAGCATACAATGGCATGTATATTATCATGTACACTTAATGATAAGACTTTACTTTAAAATTTAGATAAAAAAGAGGCACATTATTGGCTACCTTCATAAAATTTCCAACTAACTGTTTAGTTTCTACTCCCCATTCAAACTTTGTGCCCCTCGCACTATTGGAGCTTATAAAGCAGAAACACAAACATAAGATACATATGTATACACATACACATATACATATTAAAAAAAGACTTTTAAAAAGGATTACCATCTTACCACATGCCAATCGGTTGTCACCATGATACCATAGGCATACATTGTCCATGAATTAGGCTCAAAACTCCAATCAAGTCTTCTTTGCACTTTACATTGTCGAATTTATTTAAAACAACATAGTTTTTTTATTAAAAAAACAAGAAATAAATTGTCTTTCTTCATCTTATTTCTATCATGGCCGCCTCCTGATATTTTATCAACAAAATTTGTTCCCTTGTTCTTTTCTAGCTCATTAAATAGATCTTAATCTTATCGTCCATTAAGTAGTCCTTAAAAACAAAATCAATAAGCATAAATACATGACAAAACATTTCTAATAATTATCTATCATTATGACTAACAAGCCTCTCAAGGTTATTTGAATCAAATTTATAAAAAAAATAAATTAACATCTGAACGTATGCAGTTAAGTCGTCCACCATGGGTAGAAACTCATACACTTGAACAAGTTGATGATTATAGATGAAAAAAATCTTTAATGATTAGAACGATATTTGCAGCCTTGTCAGACAAACAAACTTGCAGCATGATGTAGTAAATCAGCCATGTGTAAGATCAAGAGACCTTCAAGCGAATCCAAAACTCTCAGCATATCATCATTCCTCGATGTGAATGGTAGAGAGCTTAGATCTATATAGGTGAAAAAAATCAGGGAGAGGAACTCCTTATCCTTCTTTTCATTTTTATTTCTACGCGTCCCCTTTGTGTCTTTGCCCAAAATTTTACCCTCAGCCCTAATTTAACACATCGAATAGATAAACCATGCTCTACGGACAGAATATGCTCCCCACACCACCTTAACAACAGAAGCAACCATCTTTTTGCACTTTCTTGTACATGGGGTTCAAATATATGTTGGCTACCAATCAACTATGAATATTAATGTTCAGGATTTGGTTTGTCCTCAAACATAGGCACCTAAATTTGGCAGATGCCAACAGTAATCCACAGAAAGGTATTTCTTACTGTGCCCTAAGGTTTTTCCACATGCTGTCATACCTATATTTTTAGAGATTCCTCCGGCTTAACATAATCAACTTACACGCAGAAATACATCCTTTGATGCAATATTTACTTTTTCATAGGCTTTATATATAATCTTTTAGCCGTGTTCAAGATGCAACAGGAATCGTCCACTTGACCCAAAACGAAAGTGCGGGATCACAAACACAATCAAAGATACCATAGATCAACTAAACATGTTAGCGGTGCCCCAATAATCATAAAATTTATTGGAAACACCATTATCTATTCATGCAAAATCTTATACATCGTAACTAGGAAAATGTTTACCCTTTGAGATTGATCTAAAGCCTCAAATCCAAACCACAAGAGCACATAGATAAATTAAAATGGAAGAACAGTGTATTCCAAAGATTTACCACTGAAAGATGAAAAATTGATCAAAGATCGTGTTAGGGACGAGGACGAAGGCTAGGATGTCGAGTGGACCTGGGAAGATAATATCAGAAATCAATGGCCGCCTGCGGCGTGCTTCTGCTGGTGCTCGAGGTGGCGGCGCTCCTCGGGGAGGGCGACGAGGTACGAGAAGATCATGCCACCGATGCAGACGTGGAAAAGAGGCTCGACGGAGCTGGTCTCGATGTACTTCTCGATGTAGCGGTCCACGGCCTGGTCGGTCGTCTTCTTGATGTGCTCCCACGTGAGCTTCGGCTTCAGGTAGCCCGGGAGTTCCCTCACCTTCATCCCCTTGATCTCGTTATAGAACGCTCTCATCGCCATGGCCGCCCTCTCCGAGCTCCCCGAAACCCTAACCCTAGCTCGAGATTTCCCCTCTCTTTCGACGATGAAGAAAGCAAAAGACCCGGATCGCTTGGTGGAAACTCCGAATTGTTAAATTGGATGGAGTCCATATCCGTTTCGCTGCTTCCCTGGCACGTGCATCGCACGGGGCACCATTTTTCATGAAAACAAATGAAAACTATATGCCAATTCATCCGTACAATTTTCGCGGCATCAAACACGCTTGACCCACTACCGAGGTGGTAGCATAGTTAGAACGGGGCTAAAATTTCACCGAAGTGGCCCCGGTTCGAAACGCCTGAGAGTCGATTAAATGTGGTGACCGGATGCCCCCCGTCTCGTTTACTCGGTGGAGTCATCATGTGGTCCGCCGATATTTAGATGGTGCTGGTGTGATGTACACACACATGGAAGGGCTGCCATACTGGTGGGGCTCCCTACGGGTGGGGAGGGTATGAGTAAAAAAATGTTCTACATATATCGAACACTCTCCAATAGGAAGGGGGCCCCGTGGGGGTTACTATGCGGGTGAGGTTCTCCTTACCCACCTCTTTCCATTTTTCTAGCAAAAAAAAAAGAAGGTTTTTTGCATTGATATCTTTCTAAATATCGAATGCGTGAATACCCTTTCAAAATTAATATTTGCATGTATACCCTCGTAAAACTCTGTTATTGTACAAATATTCCTAATATAACGGTTGTCCTAACGGTTTAAAAAAAATCACATTTATATTAATTTAAAATAAAATAAAAAAATTTAAAATAACGTTATTACCCTTACAATTCCATCCCCATCTTCACCCTCCCTCTTACTCTTCCCTCCCCTCCCCTCCCCTCCGCGCAACACCCCCCCCCCCCCCCCCCCCCCTGCGGTGCTTGTGCCAGAAGAAGAAGATGACAGGAGCTCCACACAGCTGTGCTCTGCTTCAGAATCTCTTGGGCCCAGAAGAGAGAGAGAGAGAGGGAGAGAGAGTGGACTGCTGGTTTGAGTTGGAAAGAAGGTGGCTTGTCTAAGGACCAGAAATGATGCTAAGTAGGTGGCTTTAACAGCACTGATCGAGTTGGTGGTAATGGAAACAGAAAAAGAGAAACAAAATCAGGATAAAGGCTGCACAAAGCCACCTAAAATCCAGCAAAAGCTCAGAGAAATGAGTTTGCTTTGTGATAACAAGAGAGTCGCTTCTTTTTTTTGTGTGGGTGGTGGTACTATTGGTCGTTTTTAAGTGAATTTATGGTGGGTTTTCAAGGCAGACAGGAAGGAGATATGGGTTAATTCTTAGGAGCTTGATAGCTTGCTCCCATGGCCTTATTATTCTCTAAAGGGATGGGAAATGCCAGCCAACGAGGAAGGAGAACAGGGAGGAAGGAGGAAGAGTAAGCGTAATAACGCCATTTTAAATTTTTATTTTATTTTTAATTAATATAAATATGATTTTTTTAACACCGTTAGAACAACCCTTATATTAAGGGTATTTGTACAATAACAGAGTTTTACGAGGGTATACATGCAAATATCAATTTTGGAAGGGTATTCACGCAAAATCCTATATTTAGAAGGGTATCCATGCAAAAAACCCCCAAAAAAAAACATGCTTGACCCAGCAAACTCAGACTCGGTTGCATTCGGGGCCTATCGGTTAGGTCGGGTCTTACTTTTAGATCTAGACCCAATCCAATAGAAGATCGGGTCAGATACACCGTTACAATTTTTGACCCAACGGATTATTCGGATCGGATCAGGTTCATGTATAACCCAGACCCAACCCAAAAAATTCGGATCTGGGTCGGGTCCGATTCGAGTCAACCTATCATGGCTTTAAAACTTGTTTATACCTCCGCTGGTTACAGCCCACGTACCAAAATAATTTTACAGATTCAAGTCGGGTCGGGTTGTAAGATTGAAAACTAAAAATTGCCAAAATTTTAAATGGGTCGGGTCGAGTCTGAATTCAATAAACACAGATCCGACCCAAAATATGGAACGGATCCAATTTTAAAATCTGACCCAGTCCCATGAATCCTCCAAAATAGGGCCGGGTCGGGTCACGGGTCAACCCGACCCATTTACAGCCTTAATCAGAATACTTCGGGTGGTGCACATGAGACCAACTTTAGGCCCAACGATTTGGATTAGGTCAAGATCCAGCATGACTAGATCCAATCCACAATGTTTGGTTTCGGGTTGAGAGCAAATCCCATTGGGTCTACAGTTTAAATCAAGCATTTAGCAATCTTTTTTTATAGAAACAATATATTAATTTATATCAAAGATATAAAACTACTAAAAATTTTAAATGAAAATAAAGAGATACTAACTTAAGTATTAACTTTTTCACATATATTATTTAATTTGATCCAAGAAAATGAATATAATAAAAAAAAAACAAGTTTACAAATAGTATTTCTAATTAAGGAATAAATAATTGATTTTCTTGAGATAATTGTAATTTAGAATCCATCAAAATAAACAATAAAAGCTTAAATACCTTTAAGTGAGAGGAGGCGTGGCTGTTAGGGGAAAGGAGAGGAATTTATTTAGGTAGGTTCATTCAGCAAATTGGGAAAAATGCTTGAGAAGAAACGTGGGACTTGTTTTACATGATTCCAGCTTTCTGATTGGGTTGGATCAGGATTAACTCAAATTAGTTTGGAAGTTACAAATTTATACCTAACATGATTTTCAAAACGGCTATCCAAGCCATAGGCCGTAAGAAAACATATAAAGACGGGTCGAGTTAGGTCGAGATTGGATTGGATCATAGATTTGCCCAACTCATTAGCAAACCTAATAACAATTGATACTAACTAAAATATGTTTGGTTTTGTTCAAATTATATATATATATATATATATATATATATATATATATATATATATATATATATATATATATATATATATATATATATATATATATATATATATATATATATATATATATATATATATATATATATATATATATATATATATATATATATTGAAAATGCATGGTTCAACAACTATTATTAACTTCTATGGTGTTATAAAAGTTTCTGTGTAACAGTTCATAACCAATATTTTAGTTAGAGCTGCAGACCCATAGATATTAACCATTAGGACTCATTGACTCAAGGGTCATGTATTAGTCCACAAAATATTCCAGCTTTGAGTTTAGGTCCAATAAGGCTGCCTTTGGGCACCCAATTATCTTTAAACTAAAGATTCAACCATTAGTGACTATCTGTAAAGTAGCTAACTACTGGTTCAAAGTTATTCATTATTTGGTTGACTTTTCCAGAGTTATTGGGCTAAGTTATGAAAAAGTAAAAAGTGAAGAGAGAGAGAGAGAGAGAGAGAGAGAGAGAGAGAGAGAGAGAGAGAGAGACAGAAGGAGCTTCGATAGTTGACTTTATTTTACTCTTCCACTAAAATGACACTAATTAGGTTATTCTATTTTCCAAAGCCTTGATCGATTAAAGTTATTATGGCATCTTGGATCTTGTTTGGTTTATCAAAATACTTACATTTTTGATTTTTCATGGGACAAATATATGTTGTTGTTTGTTATAATATTTTCCACCTATCATGGCTTTGGATGAAAGTGATTGACAACCATAACATGATTGCCGATATCATGAGAAATAATTGTCAAAATCAAACTATAAATTTGCACTTGTAAGTTGAGTAAATTTCAAAAGTTAATAATATATTGAGTAAGAATTGGTTCAAAGGTGAAAAACAAATGATTTTTTTAAAAGAAAAGCATATAGTGTCTATTCAGCTATATTCTGATCCAATATAACATGATCACGGATCTTTTATGCATTGATACTTCAAATATAAAAACAAAAAACATTGGGATCTAATTATGCAATTTCAGGGATTAAAATATAAAATAGAAAACATTGGGATCTAATTATGCACTGACGGCGTAGAGGAAAGAATAGGGATGTGGTGCGGCCTAGAATATGCAGCAGAAATCTCTCACTCTAATTTCCTTGTATGATGGCTTGGGTTGGTGTTAATTAGACATGGTAATGAAGGGTTTAAGGCCTACGGTTGAGATCCGAAACCTAAGAAAAATTGTGATGATAGATGATTAAAGCAATGATAATAAAAATGCTATGAATTGAAAGTAATGAAGATAACTATGTGCTGAATATAAGAGTCTCACTTATACCCAAAATCCAAGGAATATTCCTGGCGTCTCACTAAGGAAGAAGAAAAGCCTTTGGAGTCTCACTAAAGGAGAAGAAGAGAAACCTCTCGCCTCTAGATCATAAGCAATTTGCAAGTCAAAATATTATGCATTGATTTATTCATCATGTTCACCTCATTAAATAGATGAGGCGTGGGCTTACAATGAACACTTTGAAATATAACTAAACTCTAAAGTTTAAGGCTAAGTAGACTTCCTAAGTAACCTAGGATTTGGCCTAAGTCAAAACTCAACAAAGCTTCACACCATGATCTCACATGTGGAGGGCTAAGGGAGGTCTCAATGCGGATTAGACCTAGTCAAGGGATTGCCATATGCCGGATCAATTCCTTGGACTAAGTCAAAAACCCTTCAAGCCTTATCCTTCCATACGTGGAGACACATAGAAAAGCCTTGACCAAGTCAAGGATTTATCCCTTCTCCACGTCACAAGCTTCATGGCGTGAGGAGGTTCAATCTAGGCTTTGACTAATTCAACTCCCTCTTCACACTATAACATGGACCCTATGATGATGCCACTTGGCATTCAATTACAAGGACTTAATTAGATGCCACTTGACAACTAATTACATGGACTCAATTGAAGACTCAAATCAACAAACTTACAACTCAATTTAGGACTTAATTTTGGACCTAATGTGATAAAACAAACTAATCAAAAATCATCCTAATCTTCATGCACACACTTAAGGTTCATGCACCATGCTCCTGCATCATGCACAAAAGAAGTTCATTAGAAAACAGTTAGAATTTTAGTCATACATGTGATGAATTTAAAATATTTGAAACTTCACATATTGATCGTAAGATGATCTAGTATAAGGATGTTAATAGTTGGACATTTCTTATATATATTTTTTAATTTTATTGGATGCTGAAAGTTGAAATGAGAGTATAATAATGCATTTTTTCCCACCTTTGCATGGATTGAAGTTTTTTAAGTTCCCCTTATATGCTAGAACTCTTTTATTCCTTTTTTTTTCTATATTGTTTCAAGGGCAAATATTCAAAACTAAAAGAATGCTTGTCAACTTTTTTTTTTTTTTCAACCTAATTGTAATTTAGAAGGAGAAGGGGAGATTAGGTTTTAAATAATAGGGTTAATGGCTATTATAACAATTTCGGTACCTCCCAATTATATTATATATATAATACAATTATTTTTTTTTAGTGAACATGATTTTCTTGTTTTTGAAATCAATCATAGATCTATATACGGTAACAAAAAAAATATAATAACATTCCATTATTAGATAAATAATGATTATTATTTCACTTGTATAATTCTAAAGAAAATACTCTTTTTTGGAATATCAAATTTTTGTATTAAATATTCCGATGGTTATACGGTCCAAAAATAATATTTCTATCTCACTAAAAATGAATTAAAAGATAACAGTATTATTTTTCTATTATTGCATGTTATTTTGATGGTGGGTATTTTACCATGAAAAATTGAAATGCCACTTGTTGAAGCGCATAACGACTGTTACAACCGTTATAACGATCAGATCCGGTTGCCGTGAGGGTCCGTTAAGACGCGACATCGCGGTATTTAAAACCTTGCCGGGGACGGGGGAGGGAAGGCTCCGAAGGTGTTGGTTATGATATAAAACTCGCGGTCACCTTTGCCGGAGATATCAGCTGGCGCTCTCTTGTTCTCTCTCGTTGTCATCCTCCGGCGGGTTGGCTTCCGAGAGGGCAGGATGGTAGGGCTAGGGTTAGGATTGAGGCTCGACGGGCGGGGGGGATGGGGGCTCTCCAGACCTGGGCGGAAGGCTTACGGAGCCATCAAGGACTCCATCAAGGTCGGCCTCGCCAAGTTCTACGCCGAATTCAAGGATTTCTTGGTACTTTTCATCTTTGGATTCTTCGAGTCCGTTCGAGTTTTGGGGCGTCTGATCTGTTTTTGTTGTAGTTTCTTTGTTTTGTTGATTAATTTGATGGAAGGATCTTGACAATGCGATCGTCAAGGCGACATCTGGCCTGGCATGTTAGAAGTGAGTGTACTTGGTGCCAGATGGGGCAATGCGCGGTTTCTTTTCTTTGTTTAATTTATTGAACTTTGTCAATTTTTGATCAATTTTTGGTGAAATTTGGTTGATGGATTATAGTTCTGTATGGATTGACGGATTAACTGAATTTTGGGGATTCCAATTCTTTTATAAATTTGAGCATGCTTTCAAGTTTCTGAGCATGCTTTCAAGTTTCTGCCCTTTTTTGGTAATTAGGTTGATGCCTATATTCAATGGTTTTTTTGTTATGATTTTTCCCCTTTTGGCTCGGGAAATTTGCTGCTGCATCAGTGATTCTCCCGCGGTCGACGTAACTTATTGCATCTGTGCCCAATCAAGAAGACTATCCAAGACACATAGCTGGCCGGTGGTATATATTAGAGTAAATTACAAAAACCCCTTTGAGATTTATGTTTATTACACTCACATTCAATAGTCTGTAAAATCTGCACTTACATGCAGTTAAATTATCGGCATTAGTGAAATTGTTTACCTCATATGAAAAATCGAAATTACCCTTGAGTGGAGAGGAGGATACGCATGTTTTCTTATGTTGTTGGTTTGCTATTATGCCACTCAAGGT
>NC_143207.1:20935000-20940000 GCF_051530095.1 Phoenix dactylifera
GGGTTTAGGGTTTAGGGTTTAGGGTTTAGGGTTTAGGGTTTAGGGTTTAGGGTTTAGGGTTTAGGGTTTAGGGTTTAGGGTTTAGGGTTTAGGGTTTAGGGTTTAGGGTTTAGGGTTTAGGGTTTAGGGTTTAGGGTTTAGGGTTTAGGGTTTAGGGTTTAGGGTTTAGGGTTTAGGGTTTAGGGTTTAGGGTTTAGGGTTTAGGGTTTAGGGTTTAGGGTTTAGGGTTTAGGGTTTAGGGTTTAGGGTTTAGGGTTTAGGGTTTAGGGTTTAGGGTTTAGGGTTTAGGGTTTAGGGTTTAGGGTTTAGGGTTTAGGGTTTAGGGTTTAGGGTTTAGGGTTTAGGGTTTAGGGTTTAGGGTTTAGGGTTTAGGGTTTAGGGTTTAGGGTTTAGGGTTTAGGGTTTAGGGTTTAGGGTTTAGGGTTTAGGGTTTAGGGTTTAGGGTTTAGGGTTTAGGGTTTAGGGTTTAGGGTTTAGGGTTTAGGGTTTAGGGTTTAGGGTTTAGGGTTTAGGGTTTAGGGTTTAGGGTTTAGGGTTTAGGGTTTAGGGTTTAGGGTTTAGGGTTTAGGGTTTAGGGTTTAGGGTTTAGGGTTTAGGGTTTAGGGTTTAGGGTTTAGGGTTTAGGGTTTAGGGTTTAGGGTTTAGGGTTTAGGGTTTAGGGTTTAGGGTTTAGGGTTTAGGGTTTAGGGTTTAGGGTTTAGGGTTTAGGGTTTAGGGTTTAGGGTTTAGGGTTTAGGGTTTAGGGTTTAGGGTTTAGGGTTTAGGGTTTAGGGTTTAGGGTTTAGGGTTTAGGGTTTAGGGTTTAGGGTTTAGGGTTTAGGGTTTAGGGTTTAGGGTTTAGGGTTTAGGGTTTAGGGTTTAGGGTTTAGGGTTTAGGGTTTAGGGTTTAGGGTTTAGGGTTTAGGGTTTAGGGTTTAGGGTTTAGGGTTTAGGGTTTAGGGTTTAGGGTTTAGGGTTTAGGGTTTAGGGTTTAGGGTTTAGGGTTTAGGGTTTAGGGTTTAGGGTTTAGGGTTTAGGGTTTAGGGTTTAGGGTTTAGGGTTTAGGGTTTAGGGTTTAGGGTTTAGGGTTTAGGGTTTAGGGTTTAGGGTTTAGGGTTTAGGGTTTAGGGTTTAGGGTTTAGGGTTTAGGGTTTAGGGTTTAGGGTTTAGGGTTTAGGGTTTAGGGTTTAGGGTTTAGGGTTTAGGGTTTAGGGTTTAGGGTTTAGGGTTTAGGGTTTAGGGTTTAGGGTTTAGGGTTTAGGGTTTAGGGTTTAGGGTTTAGGGTTTAGGGTTTAGGGTTTAGGGTTTAGGGTTTAGGGTTTAGGGTTTAGGGTTTAGGGTTTAGGGTTTAGGGTTTAGGGTTTAGGGTTTAGGGTTTAGGGTTTAGGGTTTAGGGTTTAGGGTTTAGGGTTTAGGGTTTAGGGTTTAGGGTTTAGGGTTTAGGGTTTAGGGTTTAGGGTTTAGGGTTTAGGGTTTAGGGTTTAGGGTTTAGGGTTTAGGGTTTAGGGTTTAGGGTTTAGGGTTTAGGGTTTAGGGTTTAGGGTTTAGGGTTTAGGGTTTAGGGTTTAGGGTTTAGGGTTTAGGGTTTAGGGTTTAGGGTTTAGGGTTTAGGGTTTAGGGTTTAGGGTTTAGGGTTTAGGGTTTAGGGTTTAGGGTTTAGGGTTTAGGGTTTAGGGTTTAGGGTTTAGGGTTTAGGGTTTAGGGTTTAGGGTTTAGGGTTTAGGGTTTAGGGTTTAGGGTTTAGGGTTTAGGGTTTAGGGTTTAGGGTTTAGGGTTTAGGGTTTAGGGTTTAGGGTTTAGGGTTTAGGGTTTAGGGTTTAGGGTTTAGGGTTTAGGGTTTAGGGTTTAGGGTTTAGGGTTTAGGGTTTAGGGTTTAGGGTTTAGGGTTTAGGGTTTAGGGTTTAGGGTTTAGGGTTTAGGGTTTAGGGTTTAGGGTTTAGGGTTTAGGGTTTAGGGTTTAGGGTTTAGGGTTTAGGGTTTAGGGTTTAGGGTTTAGGGTTTAGGGTTTAGGGTTTAGGGTTTAGGGTTTAGGGTTTAGGGTTTAGGGTTTAGGGTTTAGGGTTTAGGGTTTAGGGTTTAGGGTTTAGGGTTTAGGGTTTAGGGTTTAGGGTTTAGGGTTTAGGGTTTAGGGTTTAGGGTTTAGGGTTTAGGGTTTAGGGTTTAGGGTTTAGGGTTTAGGGTTATAGGGTTTAGGGTTTAGGGTTTAGGGTTTAGGGTTTAGGGTTTAGGGTTTAGGGTTTAGGGTTTAGGGTTTAGGGTTTAGGGTTTAGGGTTTAGGGTTTAGGGTTTAGGGTTTAGGGTTTAGGGTTTAGGGTTTAGGGTTTAGGGTTTAGGGTTTAGGGTTTAGGGTTTAGGGTTTAGGGTTTAGGGTTTAGGGTTTAGGGTTTAGGGTTTAGGGTTTAGGGTTTAGGGTTTAGGGTTTAGGGTTTAGGGTTTAGGGTTTAGGGTTTAGGGTTTAGGGTTTAGGGTTTAGGGTTTAGGGTTTAGGGTTTAGGGTTTAGGGTTTAGGGTTTAGGGTTTAGGGTTTAGGGTTTAGGGTTTAGGGTTTAGGGTTTAGGGTTTAGGGTTTAGGGTTTAGGGTTTAGGGTTTAGGGTTTAGGGTTTAGGGTTTAGGGTTTAGGGTTTAGGGTTTAGGGTTTAGGGTTTAGGGTTTAGGGTTTAGGGTTTAGGGTTTAGGGTTTAGGGTTTAGGGTTTAGGGTTTAGGGTTTAGGGTTTAGGGTTTAGGGTTTAGGGTTTAGGGTTTAGGGTTTAGGGTTTAGGGTTTAGGGTTTAGGGTTTAGGGTTTAGGGTTTAGGGTTTAGGGTTTAGGGTTTAGGGTTTAGGGTTTAGGGTTTAGGGTTTAGGGTTTAGGGTTTAGGGTTTAGGGTTTAGGGTTTAGGGTTTAGGGTTTAGGGTTTAGGGTTTAGGGTTTAGGGTTTAGGGTTTAGGGTTTAGGGTTTAGGGTTTAGGGTTTAGGGTTTAGGGTTTAGGGTTTAGGGTTTAGGGTTTAGGGTTTAGGGTTTAGGGTTTAGGGTTTAGGGTTTAGGGTTTAGGGTTTAGGGTTTAGGGTTTAGGGTTTAGGGTTTAGGGTTTAGGGTTTAGGGTTTAGGGTTTAGGGTTTAGGGTTTAGGGTTTAGGGTTTAGGGTTTAGGGTTTAGGGTTTAGGGTTTAGGGTTTAGGGTTTAGGGTTTAGGGTTTAGGGTTTAGGGTTTAGGGTTTAGGGTTTAGGGTTTAGGGTTTAGGGTTTAGGGTTTAGGGTTTAGGGTTTAGGGTTTAGGGTTTAGGGTTTAGGGTTTAGGGTTTAGGGTTTAGGGTTTAGGGTTTAGGGTTTAGGGTTTAGGGTTTAGGGTTTAGGGTTTAGGGTTTAGGGTTTAGGGTTTAGGGTTTAGGGTTTAGGGTTTAGGGTTTAGGGTTTAGGGTTTAGGGTTTAGGGTTTAGGGTTTAGGGTTTAGGGTTTAGGGTTTAGGGTTTAGGGTTTAGGGTTTAGGGTTTAGGGTTTAGGGTTTAGGGTTTAGGGTTTAGGGTTTAGGGTTTAGGGTTTAGGGTTTAGGGTTTAGGGTTTAGGGTTTAGGGTTTAGGGTTTAGGGTTTAGGGTTTAGGGTTTAGGGTTTAGGGTTTAGGGTTTAGGGTTTAGGGTTTAGGGTTTAGGGTTTAGGGTTTAGGGTTTAGGGTTTAGGGTTTAGGGTTTAGGGTTTAGGGTTTAGGGTTTAGGGTTTAGGGTTTAGGGTTTAGGGTTTAGGGTTTAGGGTTTAGGGTTTAGGGTTTAGGGTTTAGGGTTTAGGGTTTAGGGTTTAGGGTTTAGGGTTTAGGGTTTAGGGTTTAGGGTTTAGGGTTTAGGGTTTAGGGTTTAGGGTTTAGGGTTTAGGGTTTAGGGTTTAGGGTTTAGGGTTTAGGGTTTAGGGTTTAGGGTTTAGGGTTTAGGGTTTAGGGTTTAGGGTTTAGGGTTTAGGGTTTAGGGTTTAGGGTTTAGGGTTTAGGGTTTAGGGTTTAGGGTTTAGGGTTTAGGGTTTAGGGTTTAGGGTTTAGGGTTTAGGGTTTAGGGTTTAGGGTTTAGGGTTTAGGGTTTAGGGTTTAGGGTTTAGGGTTTAGGGTTTAGGGTTTAGGGTTTAGGGTTTAGGGTTTAGGGTTTAGGGTTTAGGGTTTAGGGTTTAGGGTTTAGGGTTTAGGGTTTAGGGTTTAGGGTTTAGGGTTTAGGGTTTAGGGTTTAGGGTTTAGGGTTTAGGGTTTAGGGTTTAGGGTTTAGGGTTTAGGGTTTAGGGTTTAGGGTTTAGGGTTTAGGGTTTAGGGTTTAGGGTTTAGGGTTTAGGGTTTAGGGTTTAGGGTTTAGGGTTTAGGGTTTAGGGTTTAGGGTTTAGGGTTTAGGGTTTAGGGTTTAGGGTTTAGGGTTTAGGGTTTAGGGTTTAGGGTTTAGGGTTTAGGGTTTAGGGTTTAGGGTTTAGGGTTTAGGGTTTAGGGTTTAGGGTTTAGGGTTTAGGGTTTAGGGTTTAGGGTTTAGGGTTTAGGGTTTAGGGTTTAGGGTTTAGGGTTTAGGGTTTAGGGTTTAGGGTTTAGGGTTTAGGGTTTAGGGTTTAGGGTTTAGGGTTTAGGGTTTAGGGTTTAGGGTTTAGGGTTTAGGGTTTAGGGTTTAGGGTTTAGGGTTTAGGGTTTAGGGTTTAGGGTTTAGGGTTTAGGGTTTAGGGTTTAGGGTTTAGGGTTTAGGGTTTAGGGTTTAGGGTTTAGGGTTTAGGGTTTAGGGTTTAGGGTTTAGGGTTTAGGGTTTAGGGTTTAGGGTTTAGGGTTTAGGGTTTAGGGTTTAGGGTTTAGGGTTTAGGGTTTAGGGTTTAGGGTTTAGGGTTTAGGGTTTAGGGTTTAGGGTTTAGGGTTTAGGGTTTAGGGTTTAGGGTTTAGGGTTTAGGGTTTAGGGTTTAGGGTTTAGGGTTTAGGGTTTAGGGTTTAGGGTTTAGGGTTTAGGGTTTAGGGTTTAGGGTTTAGGGTTTAGGGTTTAGGGTTTAGGGTTTAGGGTTTAGGGTTTAGGGTTTAGGGTTTAGGGTTTAGGGTTTAG
>NC_143207.1:20945000-20956597 GCF_051530095.1 Phoenix dactylifera
TTTAGGGTTTAGGGTTTAGGGTTTAGGGTTTAGGGTTTAGGGTTTAGGGTTTAGGGTTTAGGGTTTAGGGTTTAGGGTTTAGGGTTTAGGGTTTAGGGTTTAGGGTTTAGGGTTTAGGGTTTAGGGTTTAGGGTTTAGGGTTTAGGGTTTAGGGTTTAGGGTTTAGGGTTTAGGGTTTAGGGTTTAGGGTTTAGGGTTTAGGGTTTAGGGTTTAGGGTTTAGGGTTTAGGGTTTAGGGTTTAGGGTTTAGGGTTTAGGGTTTAGGGTTTAGGGTTTAGGGTTTAGGGTTTAGGGTTTAGGGTTTAGGGTTTAGGGTTTAGGGTTTAGGGTTTAGGGTTTAGGGTTTAGGGTTTAGGGTTTAGGGTTTAGGGTTTAGGGTTTAGGGTTTAGGGTTTAGGGTTTAGGGTTTAGGGTTTAGGGTTTAGGGTTTAGGGTTTAGGGTTTAGGGTTTAGGGTTTAGGGTTTAGGGTTTAGGGTTTAGGGTTTAGGGTTTAGGGTTTAGGGTTTAGGGTTTAGGGTTTAGGGTTTAGGGTTTAGGGTTTAGGGTTTAGGGTTTAGGGTTTAGGGTTTAGGGTTTAGGGTTTAGGGTTTAGGGTTTAGGGTTTAGGGTTTAGGGTTTAGGGTTTAGGGTTTAGGGTTTAGGGTTTAGGGTTTAGGGTTTAGGGTTTAGGGTTTAGGGTTTAGGGTTTAGGGTTTAGGGTTTAGGGTTTAGGGTTTAGGGTTTAGGGTTTAGGGTTTAGGGTTTAGGGTTTAGGGTTTAGGGTTTAGGGTTTAGGGTTTAGGGTTTAGGGTTTAGGGTTTAGGGTTTAGGGTTTAGGGTTTAGGGTTTAGGGTTTAGGGTTTAGGGTTTAGGGTTTAGGGTTTAGGGTTTAGGGTTTAGGGTTTAGGGTTTAGGGTTTAGGGTTTAGGGTTTAGGGTTTAGGGTTTAGGGTTTAGGGTTTAGGGTTTAGGGTTTAGGGTTTAGGGTTTAGGGTTTAGGGTTTAGGGTTTAGGGTTTAGGGTTTAGGGTTTAGGGTTTAGGGTTTAGGGTTTAGGGTTTAGGGTTTAGGGTTTAGGGTTTAGGGTTTAGGGTTTAGGGTTTAGGGTTTAGGGTTTAGGGTTTAGGGTTTAGGGTTTAGGGTTTAGGGTTTAGGGTTTAGGGTTTAGGGTTTAGGGTTTAGGGTTTAGGGTTTAGGGTTTAGGGTTTAGGGTTTAGGGTTTAGGGTTTAGGGTTTAGGGTTTAGGGTTTAGGGTTTAGGGTTTAGGGTTTAGGGTTTAGGGTTTAGGGTTTAGGGTTTAGGGTTTAGGGTTTAGGGTTTAGGGTTTAGGGTTTAGGGTTTAGGGTTTAGGGTTTAGGGTTTAGGGTTTAGGGTTTAGGGTTTAGGGTTTAGGGTTTAGGGTTTAGGGTTTAGGGTTTAGGGTTTAGGGTTTAGGGTTTAGGGTTTAGGGTTTAGGGTTTAGGGTTTAGGGTTTAGGGTTTAGGGTTTAGGGTTTAGGGTTTAGGGTTTAGGGTTTAGGGTTTAGGGTTTAGGGTTTAGGGTTTAGGGTTTAGGGTTTAGGGTTTAGGGTTTAGGGTTTAGGGTTTAGGGTTTAGGGTTTAGGGTTTAGGGTTTAGGGTTTAGGGTTTAGGGTTTAGGGTTTAGGGTTTAGGGTTTAGGGTTTAGGGTTTAGGGTTTAGGGTTTAGGGTTTAGGGTTTAGGGTTTAGGGTTTAGGGTTTAGGGTTTAGGGTTTAGGGTTTAGGGTTTAGGGTTTAGGGTTTAGGGTTTAGGGTTTAGGGTTTAGGGTTTAGGGTTTAGGGTTTAGGGTTTAGGGTTTAGGGTTTAGGGTTTAGGGTTTAGGGTTTAGGGTTTAGGGTTTAGGGTTTAGGGTTTAGGGTTTAGGGTTTAGGGTTTAGGGTTTAGGGTTTAGGGTTTAGGGTTTAGGGTTTAGGGTTTAGGGTTTAGGGTTTAGGGTTTAGGGTTTAGGGTTTAGGGTTTAGGGTTTAGGGTTTAGGGTTTAGGGTTTAGGGTTTAGGGTTTAGGGTTTAGGGTTTAGGGTTTAGGGTTTAGGGTTTAGGGTTTAGGGTTTAGGGTTTAGGGTTTAGGGTTTAGGGTTTAGGGTTTAGGGTTTAGGGTTTAGGGTTTAGGGTTTAGGGTTTAGGGTTTAGGGTTTAGGGTTTAGGGTTTAGGGTTTAGGGTTTAGGGTTTAGGGTTTAGGGTTTAGGGTTTAGGGTTTAGGGTTTAGGGTTTAGGGTTTAGGGTTTAGGGTTTAGGGTTTAGGGTTTAGGGTTTAGGGTTTAGGGTTTAGGGTTTAGGGTTTAGGGTTTAGGGTTTAGGGTTTAGGGTTTAGGGTTTAGGGTTTAGGGTTTAGGGTTTAGGGTTTAGGGTTTAGGGTTTAGGGTTTAGGGTTTAGGGTTTAGGGTTTAGGGTTTAGGGTTTAGGGTTTAGGGTTTAGGGTTTAGGGTTTAGGGTTTAGGGTTTAGGGTTTAGGGTTTAGGGTTTAGGGTTTAGGGTTTAGGGTTTAGGGTTTAGGGTTTAGGGTTTAGGGTTTAGGGTTTAGGGTTTAGGGTTTAGGGTTTAGGGTTTAGGGTTTAGGGTTTAGGGTTTAGGGTTTAGGGTTTAGGGTTTAGGGTTTAGGGTTTAGGGTTTAGGGTTTAGGGTTTAGGGTTTAGGGTTTAGGGTTTAGGGTTTAGGGTTTAGGGTTTAGGGTTTAGGGTTTAGGGTTTAGGGTTTAGGGTTTAGGGTTTAGGGTTTAGGGTTTAGGGTTTAGGGTTTAGGGTTTAGGGTTTAGGGTTTAGGGTTTAGGGTTTAGGGTTTAGGGTTTAGGGTTTAGGGTTTAGGGTTTAGGGTTTAGGGTTTAGGGTTTAGGGTTTAGGGTTTAGGGTTTAGGGTTTAGGGTTTAGGGTTTAGGGTTTAGGGTTTAGGGTTTAGGGTTTAGGGTTTAGGGTTTAGGGTTTAGGGTTTAGGGTTTAGGGTTTAGGGTTTAGGGTTTAGGGTTTAGGGTTTAGGGTTTAGGGTTTAGGGTTTAGGGTTTAGGGTTTAGGGTTTAGGGTTTAGGGTTTAGGGTTTAGGGTTTAGGGTTTAGGGTTTAGGGTTTAGGGTTTAGGGTTTAGGGTTTAGGGTTTAGGGTTTAGGGTTTAGGGTTTAGGGTTTAGGGTTTAGGGTTTAGGGTTTAGGGTTTAGGGTTTAGGGTTTAGGGTTTAGGGTTTAGGGTTTAGGGTTTAGGGTTTAGGGTTTAGGGTTTAGGGTTTAGGGTTTAGGGTTTAGGGTTTAGGGTTTAGGGTTTAGGGTTTAGGGTTTAGGGTTTAGGGTTTAGGGTTTAGGGTTTAGGGTTTAGGGTTTAGGGTTTAGGGTTTAGGGTTTAGGGTTTAGGGTTTAGGGTTTAGGGTTTAGGGTTTAGGGTTTAGGGTTTAGGGTTTAGGGTTTAGGGTTTAGGGTTTAGGGTTTAGGGTTTAGGGTTTAGGGTTTAGGGTTTAGGGTTTAGGGTTTAGGGTTTAGGGTTTAGGGTTTAGGGTTTAGGGTTTAGGGTTTAGGGTTAGGGTTTAGGGTTTAGGGTTTAGGGTTTAGGGTTTAGGGTTTAGGGTTTAGGGTTTAGGGTTTAGGGTTTAGGGTTTAGGGTTTAGGGTTTAGGGTTTAGGGTTTAGGGTTTAGGGTTTAGGGTTTAGGGTTTAGGGTTTAGGGTTTAGGGTTTAGGGTTTAGGGTTTAGGGTTTAGGGTTTAGGGTTTAGGGTTTAGGGTTTAGGGTTTAGGGTTTAGGGTTTAGGGTTTAGGGTTTAGGGTTTAGGGTTTAGGGTTTAGGGTTTAGGGTTTAGGGTTTAGGGTTTAGGGTTTAGGGTTTAGGGTTTAGGGTTTAGGGTTTAGGGTTTAGGGTTTAGGGTTTAGGGTTTAGGGTTTAGGGTTTAGGGTTTAGGGTTTAGGGTTTAGGGTTTAGGGTTTAGGGTTTAGGGTTTAGGGTTTAGGGTTTAGGGTTTAGGGTTTAGGGTTTAGGGTTTAGGGTTTAGGGTTTAGGGTTTAGGGTTTAGGGTTTAGGGTTTAGGGTTTAGGGTTTAGGGTTTAGGGTTTAGGGTTTAGGGTTTAGGGTTTAGGGTTTAGGGTTTAGGGTTTAGGGTTTAGGGTTTAGGGTTTAGGGTTTAGGGTTTAGGGTTTAGGGTTTAGGGTTTAGGGTTTAGGGTTTAGGGTTTAGGGTTTAGGGTTTAGGGTTTAGGGTTTAGGGTTTAGGGTTTAGGGTTTAGGGTTTAGGGTTTAGGGTTTAGGGTTTAGGGTTTAGGGTTTAGGGTTTAGGGTTTAGGGTTTAGGGTTTAGGGTTTAGGGTTTAGGGTTTAGGGTTTAGGGTTTAGGGTTTAGGGTTTAGGGTTTAGGGTTTAGGGTTTAGGGTTTAGGGTTTAGGGTTTAGGGTTTAGGGTTTAGGGTTTAGGGTTTAGGGTTTAGGGTTTAGGGTTTAGGGTTTAGGGTTTAGGGTTTAGGGTTTAGGGTTTAGGGTTTAGGGTTTAGGGTTTAGGGTTTAGGGTTTAGGGTTTAGGGTTTAGGGTTTAGGGTTTAGGGTTTAGGGTTTAGGGTTTAGGGTTTAGGGTTTAGGGTTTAGGGTTTAGGGTTTAGGGTTTAGGGTTTAGGGTTTAGGGTTTAGGGTTTAGGGTTTAGGGTTTAGGGTTTAGGGTTTAGGGTTTAGGGTTTAGGGTTTAGGGTTTAGGGTTTAGGGTTTAGGGTTTAGGGTTTAGGGTTTAGGGTTTAGGGTTTAGGGTTTAGGGTTTAGGGTTTAGGGTTTAGGGTTTAGGGTTTAGGGTTTAGGGTTTAGGGTTTAGGGTTTAGGGTTTAGGGTTTAGGGTTTAGGGTTTAGGGTTTAGGGTTTAGGGTTTAGGGTTTAGGGTTTAGGGTTTAGGGTTTAGGGTTTAGGGTTTAGGGTTTAGGGTTTAGGGTTTAGGGTTTAGGGTTTAGGGTTTAGGGTTTAGGGTTTAGGGTTTAGGGTTTAGGGTTTAGGGTTTAGGGTTTAGGGTTTAGGGTTTAGGGTTTAGGGTTTAGGGTTTAGGGTTTAGGGTTTAGGGTTTAGGGTTTAGGGTTTAGGGTTTAGGGTTTAGGGTTTAGGGTTTAGGGTTTAGGGTTTAGGGTTTAGGGTTTAGGGTTTAGGGTTTAGGGTTTAGGGTTTAGGGTTTAGGGTTTAGGGTTTAGGGTTTAGGGTTTAGGGTTTAGGGTTTAGGGTTTAGGGTTTAGGGTTTAGGGTTTAGGGTTTAGGGTTTAGGGTTTAGGGTTTAGGGTTTAGGGTTTAGGGTTTAGGGTTTAGGGTTTAGGGTTTAGGGTTTAGGGTTTAGGGTTTAGGGTTTAGGGTTTAGGGTTTAGGGTTTAGGGTTTAGGGTTTAGGGTTTAGGGTTTAGGGTTTAGGGTTTAGGGTTTAGGGTTTAGGGTTTAGGGTTTAGGGTTTAGGGTTTAGGGTTTAGGGTTTAGGGTTTAGGGTTTAGGGTTTAGGGTTTAGGGTTTAGGGTTTAGGGTTTAGGGTTTAGGGTTTAGGGTTTAGGGTTTAGGGTTTAGGGTTTAGGGTTTAGGGTTTAGGGTTTAGGGTTTAGGGTTTAGGGTTTAGGGTTTAGGGTTTAGGGTTTAGGGTTTAGGGTTTAGGGTTTAGGGTTTAGGGTTTAGGGTTTAGGGTTTAGGGTTTAGGGTTTAGGGTTTAGGGTTTAGGGTTTAGGGTTTAGGGTTTAGGGTTTAGGGTTTAGGGTTTAGGGTTTAGGGTTTAGGGTTTAGGGTTTAGGGTTTAGGGTTTAGGGTTTAGGGTTTAGGGTTTAGGGTTTAGGGTTTAGGGTTTAGGGTTTAGGGTTTAGGGTTTAGGGTTTAGGGTTTAGGGTTTAGGGTTTAGGGTTTAGGGTTTAGGGTTTAGGGTTTAGGGTTTAGGGTTTAGGGTTTAGGGTTTAGGGTTTAGGGTTTAGGGTTTAGGGTTTAGGGTTTAGGGTTTAGGGTTTAGGGTTTAGGGTTTAGGGTTTAGGGTTTAGGGTTTAGGGTTTAGGGTTTAGGGTTTAGGGTTTAGGGTTTAGGGTTTAGGGTTTAGGGTTTAGGGTTTAGGGTTTAGGGTTTAGGGTTTAGGGTTTAGGGTTTAGGGTTTAGGGTTTAGGGTTTAGGGTTTAGGGTTTAGGGTTTAGGGTTTAGGGTTTAGGGTTTAGGGTTTAGGGTTTAGGGTTTAGGGTTTAGGGTTTAGGGTTTAGGGTTTAGGGTTTAGGGTTTAGGGTTTAGGGTTTAGGGTTTAGGGTTTAGGGTTTAGGGTTTAGGGTTTAGGGTTTAGGGTTTAGGGTTTAGGGTTTAGGGTTTAGGGTTTAGGGTTTAGGGTTTAGGGTTTAGGGTTTAGGGTTTAGGGTTTAGGGTTTAGGGTTTAGGGTTTAGGGTTTAGGGTTTAGGGTTTAGGGTTTAGGGTTTAGGGTTTAGGGTTTAGGGTTTAGGGTTTAGGGTTTAGGGTTTAGGGTTTAGGGTTTAGGGTTTAGGGTTTAGGGTTTAGGGTTTAGGGTTTAGGGTTTAGGGTTTAGGGTTTAGGGTTTAGGGTTTAGGGTTTAGGGTTTAGGGTTTAGGGTTTAGGGTTTAGGGTTTAGGGTTTAGGGTTTAGGGTTTAGGGTTTAGGGTTTAGGGTTTAGGGTTTAGGGTTTAGGGTTTAGGGTTTAGGGTTTAGGGTTTAGGGTTTAGGGTTTAGGGTTTAGGGTTTAGGGTTTAGGGTTTAGGGTTTAGGGTTTAGGGTTTAGGGTTTAGGGTTTAGGGTTTAGGGTTTAGGGTTTAGGGTTTAGGGTTTAGGGTTTAGGGTTTAGGGTTTAGGGTTTAGGGTTTAGGGTTTAGGGTTTAGGGTTTAGGGTTTAGGGTTTAGGGTTTAGGGTTTAGGGTTTAGGGTTTAGGGTTTAGGGTTTAGGGTTTAGGGTTTAGGGTTTAGGGTTTAGGGTTTAGGGTTTAGGGTTTAGGGTTTAGGGTTTAGGGTTTAGGGTTTAGGGTTTAGGGTTTAGGGTTTAGGGTTTAGGGTTTAGGGTTTAGGGTTTAGGGTTTAGGGTTTAGGGTTTAGGGTTTAGGGTTTAGGGTTTAGGGTTTAGGGTTTAGGGTTTAGGGTTTAGGGTTTAGGGTTTAGGGTTTAGGGTTTAGGGTTTAGGGTTTAGGGTTTAGGGTTTAGGGTTTAGGGTTTAGGGTTTAGGGTTTAGGGTTTAGGGTTTAGGGTTTAGGGTTTAGGGTTTAGGGTTTAGGGTTTAGGGTTTAGGGTTTAGGGTTTAGGGTTTAGGGTTTAGGGTTTAGGGTTTAGGGTTTAGGGTTTAGGGTTTAGGGTTTAGGGTTTAGGGTTTAGGGTTTAGGGTTTAGGGTTTAGGGTTTAGGGTTTAGGGTTTAGGGTTTAGGGTTTAGGGTTTAGGGTTTAGGGTTTAGGGTTTAGGGTTTAGGGTTTAGGGTTTAGGGTTTAGGGTTTAGGGTTTAGGGTTTAGGGTTTAGGGTTTAGGGTTTAGGGTTTAGGGTTTAGGGTTTAGGGTTTAGGGTTTAGGGTTTAGGGTTTAGGGTTTAGGGTTTAGGGTTTAGGGTTTAGGGTTTAGGGTTTAGGGTTTAGGGTTTAGGGTTTAGGGTTTAGGGTTTAGGGTTTAGGGTTTAGGGTTTAGGGTTTAGGGTTTAGGGTTTAGGGTTTAGGGTTTAGGGTTTAGGGTTTAGGGTTTAGGGTTTAGGGTTTAGGGTTTAGGGTTTAGGGTTTAGGGTTTAGGGTTTAGGGTTTAGGGTTTAGGGTTTAGGGTTTAGGGTTTAGGGTTTAGGGTTTAGGGTTTAGGGTTTAGGGTTTAGGGTTTAGGGTTTAGGGTTTAGGGTTTAGGGTTTAGGGTTTAGGGTTTAGGGTTTAGGGTTTAGGGTTTAGGGTTTAGGGTTTAGGGTTTAGGGTTTAGGGTTTAGGGTTTAGGGTTTAGGGTTTAGGGTTTAGGGTTTAGGGTTTAGGGTTTAGGGTTTAGGGTTTAGGGTTTAGGGTTTAGGGTTTAGGGTTTAGGGTTTAGGGTTTAGGGTTTAGGGTTTAGGGTTTAGGGTTTAGGGTTTAGGGTTTAGGGTTTAGGGTTTAGGGTTTAGGGTTTAGGGTTTAGGGTTTAGGGTTTAGGGTTTAGGGTTTAGGGTTTAGGGTTTAGGGTTTAGGGTTTAGGGTTTAGGGTTTAGGGTTTAGGGTTTAGGGTTTAGGGTTTAGGGTTTAGGGTTTAGGGTTTAGGGTTTAGGGTTTAGGGTTTAGGGTTTAGGGTTTAGGGTTTAGGGTTTAGGGTTTAGGGTTTAGGGTTTAGGGTTTAGGGTTTAGGGTTTAGGGTTTAGGGTTTAGGGTTTAGGGTTTAGGGTTTAGGGTTTAGGGTTTAGGGTTTAGGGTTTAGGGTTTAGGGTTTAGGGTTTAGGGTTTAGGGTTTAGGGTTTAGGGTTTAGGGTTTAGGGTTTAGGGTTTAGGGTTTAGGGTTTAGGGTTTAGGGTTTAGGGTTTAGGGTTTAGGGTTTAGGGTTTAGGGTTTAGGGTTTAGGGTTTAGGGTTTAGGGTTTAGGGTTTAGGGTTTAGGGTTTAGGGTTTAGGGTTTAGGGTTTAGGGTTTAGGGTTTAGGGTTTAGGGTTTAGGGTTTAGGGTTTAGGGTTTAGGGTTTAGGGTTTAGGGTTTAGGGTTTAGGGTTTAGGGTTTAGGGTTTAGGGTTTAGGGTTTAGGGTTTAGGGTTTAGGGTTTAGGGTTTAGGGTTTAGGGTTTAGGGTTTAGGGTTTAGGGTTTAGGGTTTAGGGTTTAGGGTTTAGGGTTTAGGGTTTAGGGTTTAGGGTTTAGGGTTTAGGGTTTAGGGTTTAGGGTTTAGGGTTTAGGGTTTAGGGTTTAGGGTTTAGGGTTTAGGGTTTAGGGTTTAGGGTTTAGGGTTTAGGGTTTAGGGTTTAGGGTTTAGGGTTTAGGGTTTAGGGTTTAGGGTTTAGGGTTTAGGGTTTAGGGTTTAGGGTTTAGGGTTTAGGGTTTAGGGTTTAGGGTTTAGGGTTTAGGGTTTAGGGTTTAGGGTTTAGGGTTTAGGGTTTAGGGTTTAGGGTTTAGGGTTTAGGGTTTAGGGTTTAGGGTTTAGGGTTTAGGGTTTAGGGTTTAGGGTTTAGGGTTTAGGGTTTAGGGTTTAGGGTTTAGGGTTTAGGGTTTAGGGTTTAGGGTTTAGGGTTTAGGGTTTAGGGTTTAGGGTTTAGGGTTTAGGGTTTAGGGTTTAGGGTTTAGGGTTTAGGGTTTAGGGTTTAGGGTTTAGGGTTTAGGGTTTAGGGTTTAGGGTTTAGGGTTTAGGGTTTAGGGTTTAGGGTTTAGGGTTTAGGGTTTAGGGTTTAGGGTTTAGGGTTTAGGGTTTAGGGTTTAGGGTTTAGGGTTTAGGGTTTAGGGTTTAGGGTTTAGGGTTTAGGGTTTAGGGTTTAGGGTTTAGGGTTTAGGGTTTAGGGTTTAGGGTTTAGGGTTTAGGGTTTAGGGTTTAGGGTTTAGGGTTTAGGGTTTAGGGTTTAGGGTTTAGGGTTTAGGGTTTAGGGTTTAGGGTTTAGGGTTTAGGGTTTAGGGTTTAGGGTTTAGGGTTTAGGGTTTAGGGTTTAGGGTTTAGGGTTTAGGGTTTAGGGTTTAGGGTTTAGGGTTTAGGGTTTAGGGTTTAGGGTTTAGGGTTTAGGGTTTAGGGTTTAGGGTTTAGGGTTTAGGGTTTAGGGTTTAGGGTTTAGGGTTTAGGGTTTAGGGTTTAGGGTTTAGGGTTTAGGGTTTAGGGTTTAGGGTTTAGGGTTTAGGGTTTAGGGTTTAGGGTTTAGGGTTTAGGGTTTAGGGTTTAGGGTTTAGGGTTTAGGGTTTAGGGTTTAGGGTTTAGGGTTTAGGGTTTAGGGTTTAGGGTTTAGGGTTTAGGGTTTAGGGTTTAGGGTTTAGGGTTTAGGGTTTAGGGTTTAGGGTTTAGGGTTTAGGGTTTAGGGTTTAGGGTTTAGGGTTTAGGGTTTAGGGTTTAGGGTTTAGGGTTTAGGGTTTAGGGTTTAGGGTTTAGGGTTTAGGGTTTAGGGTTTAGGGTTTAGGGTTTAGGGTTTAGGGTTTAGGGTTTAGGGTTTAGGGTTTAGGGTTTAGGGTTTAGGGTTTAGGGTTTAGGGTTTAGGGTTTAGGGTTTAGGGTTTAGGGTTTAGGGTTTAGGGTTTAGGGTTTAGGGTTTAGGGTTTAGGGTTTAGGGTTTAGGGTTTAGGGTTTAGGGTTTAGGGTTTAGGGTTTAGGGTTTAGGGTTTAGGGTTTAGGGTTTAGGGTTTAGGGTTTAGGGTTTAGGGTTTAGGGTTTAGGGTTTAGGGTTTAGGGTTTAGGGTTTAGGGTTTAGGGTTTAGGGTTTAGGGTTTAGGGTTTAGGGTTTAGGGTTTAGGGTTTAGGGTTTAGGGTTTAGGGTTTAGGGTTTAGGGTTTAGGGTTTAGGGTTTAGGGTTTAGGGTTTAGGGTTTAGGGTTTAGGGTTTAGGGTTTAGGGTTTAGGGTTTAGGGTTTAGGGTTTAGGGTTTAGGGTTTAGGGTTTAGGGTTTAGGGTTTAGGGTTTAGGGTTTAGGGTTTAGGGTTTAGGGTTTAGGGTTTAGGGTTTAGGGTTTAGGGTTTAGGGTTTAGGGTTTAGGGTTTAGGGTTTAGGGTTTAGGGTTTAGGGTTTAGGGTTTAGGGTTTAGGGTTTAGGGTTTAGGGTTTAGGGTTTAGGGTTTAGGGTTTAGGGTTTAGGGTTTAGGGTTTAGGGTTTAGGGTTTAGGGTTTAGGGTTTAGGGTTTAGGGTTTAGGGTTTAGGGTTTAGGGTTTAGGGTTTAGGGTTTAGGGTTTAGGGTTTAGGGTTTAGGGTTTAGGGTTTAGGGTTTAGGGTTTAGGGTTTAGGGTTTAGGGTTTAGGGTTTAGGGTTTAGGGTTTAGGGTTTAGGGTTTAGGGTTTAGGGTTTAGGGTTTAGGGTTTAGGGTTTAGGGTTTAGGGTTTAGGGTTTAGGGTTTAGGGTTTAGGGTTTAGGGTTTAGGGTTTAGGGTTTAGGGTTTAGGGTTTAGGGTTTAGGGTTTAGGGTTTAGGGTTTAGGGTTTAGGGTTTAGGGTTTAGGGTTTAGGGTTTAGGGTTTAGGGTTTAGGGTTTAGGGTTTAGGGTTTAGGGTTTAGGGTTTAGGGTTTAGGGTTTAGGGTTTAGGGTTTAGGGTTTAGGGTTTAGGGTTTAGGGTTTAGGGTTTAGGGTTTAGGGTTTAGGGTTTAGGGTTTAGGGTTTAGGGTTTAGGGTTTAGGGTTTAGGGTTTAGGGTTTAGGGTTTAGGGTTTAGGGTTTAGGGTTTAGGGTTTAGGGTTTAGGGTTTAGGGTTTAGGGTTTAGGGTTTAGGGTTTAGGGTTTAGGGTTTAGGGTTTAGGGTTTAGGGTTTAGGGTTTAGGGTTTAGGGTTTAGGGTTTAGGGTTTAGGGTTTAGGGTTTAGGGTTTAGGGTTTAGGGTTTAGGGTTTAGGGTTTAGGGTTTAGGGTTTAGGGTTTAGGGTTTAGGGTTTAGGGTTTAGGGTTTAGGGTTTAGGGTTTAGGGTTTAGGGTTTAGGGTTTAGGGTTTAGGGTTTAGGGTTTAGGGTTTAGGGTTTAGGGTTTAGGGTTTAGGGTTTAGGGTTTAGGGTTTAGGGTTTAGGGTTTAGGGTTTAGGGTTTAGGGTTTAGGGTTTAGGGTTTAGGGTTTAGGGTTTAGGGTTTAGGGTTTAGGGTTTATG